>NC_083343.1:21141032-21441032 GCF_019175385.1 Lycium barbarum
AGCTCTCCTTTAGGTCTGAAGATTGTTTTTCATGCTGACTATGACTTGGAAATTCATATGCTAATTCAAAAATAACTTTTGCTTGTTCAGCAAGCTCCTCTAATGGTGTTTGCATCTTAAGTCTTTTATTCTCTCTACTTGATGCCGCAGTTGATTTTTATCATTTCTTTTGGTTGGAGCCATTTTATCTACACACAGGAGATAAACAGAAAAAGTTTCAATTGATTTGTGCATCATTCAAAGTAAATTGGGTAGGAAAAGGGAAACAGTTGATCAAATAGATACAACAAGTAATAGATTTTTTTCAACAATTGAGGAAGTTGTTGACACAACTGATGAAGTTGTTGCAACAAGTGACGAAGTTGTTGCAACGGGTGAGGAAGTTGTTGCAGCAGATTCCTCAGCTGTTGGAAAAAATAAAATAGTTACAACAACTTCCTCAGCATCAACCTCAGCAATTGTTTTGATATTTTCCAATAGCTAGGAATCTTTTGCAACATCTGCTTCAGCTGTTGCAACAACCTCAGCAACTGTTTTGATTTTTCCCAACAGCTGTTGCAAAAAATCAAAACAATTGCAAGGCCCTTTTTCCTAAATCATGCGATGACAACAAGAACGACAACAACAGCAAAAACATCTTTTTAACTACCAGTATACGATATTTACCAACAAACAACCATAACAAGTTAGACAAATACACCAAAGAAGGTTTTTTTAAGCATGCAACCTCAGGAGCTGTTTGCTTTTGTCAAACAAGTGCTGAAGTTGTTGCAACAACTTCCTCAGTTATTGGAAAAAATCAAAAGAAGTGCAAGCCCCTTTTTCCTTAATTCTAGAAGGAGAACAAGACCAAGAATAACAACAAAAGCCTTAATTTCACATCCAGATACACTATTTACAAACACACAACCACAACAAGTGAAGCAAATACCCCAAATAAGGGTTTCTTAAGCATGAAACAACAAAATAAATTATTTTGAAGAAAAAGCCATGTTCCTCTTCTTCTTCTTCTTTAACCAAAATCATCATTTTCAGTGATTGATTTCAACAAAACTATTAAGTGGGTTTTGATCTTGGCTGGTCAAGCCTTTCACCATTTTTAATTTTGAGATTTGAATGATACCTTTAGTTAAAATTTCTCATTACATGATATTGTAATAATATTTTCCTAAGTTGCTCCATATTTACTCTGATGTCCTCATATATTTCCTTAATCTGGAATCTAAAATTGAACACCTTTTCCACTTGGTTTTAACTCTCTAGGAAGTTCCTTCAATTTTTTCCAAAAATCCAACATTCGAAGCCCATTGGTCTCTGGTATGACTAATTCAAATTCATGTCATATAGGGATAGTAAGAGGGTAAAACACTCTCCACGTAGAACTTAGAAGGATAAATTTGACCCACTTTTATAACGTTAAGGGCATATATAGAGACCGATAGTATAACAATAAAGATATATATAGGTCGGTGACATATATATAGACCGATAGTATAACATTAAAGATATTTATGGGTCAATGGTATAACAAAGAGCACTATTAAACCTTCTTCAACAGTAAAAGGGCAAATATGTACTTTATGCTATATTTTTAATATCTTTTTTAATGTCTAGTGCAATTCCTTTTGTGTTGCATATTTTAGGATTTAATGGGGCTTTCGTGGTGCTTATAGTTAAAAACAAATCCCAACAGTTTCTGTCAAACAAATATTGCTAGAATTAGGTAAATCTTATAGAGACTATAAGTATTAATTTTCAACAAACTTAAACAACCAAAACTATTAAGTGTATACTTAAGAGACTATTTTGACCTTACCCTCAAACATAAGGTACCCTTTTTGTCATTTATTACTCGAGGGAAGAGCTTGGTTGTTTGTTTTGCTCACAAAGAACGAAGGAATACTACTAATAAAAGAGACCTCATGGGAGATAGAAAGCAATCAAAGTTAAAACAAATCAAAGCGCAAATTACCATTAGCACTTCTTTGAGGTAACCCATTTCTTCATCTTTTTCTTGTCATTTTTTTTTGGTTGTTATTCTGTTGTCATATTTTTTCTTGTTTTTTAAGGGTAGGGTCTATGGAAATAGCCTCTCTACCCCCACAAAGGTAGGCTTAAGATCTGTGTACAGACTACCCTCCCCAGACCCTACTTGTGCGACTACACTGGGTGTGTCGTTGTTGTTGTACTATTATTTGAGATATGGGTAGTTATTTTAATGTTTAAGATGAATTATTGAGCTTAGAAAGACGATTTTGAGTACAAAACCACCGTTGGATTAAAGCATTACACAAACCCAATTTGAGTTTTCAAAGTTATGGTTTGAAGGAAAAAGATTTTGAATAGTAACATAAACCCAATTTTGGGTAACTGTTCTAGTAGCTCTAATGTATTGTGAATATCATGTTTGGATAGTAAATGAATTTTAATAATGGAAATAATCGAGATTATATTGGGAGCGTAATCGAAGTAAGTTAAGATGTACTTTTTTTTAAGGATTTTTGACGAATTCTAACATTGTTGGTGCAAACAGACCTTACTTTGGGAGCGTAATTCGATGAATTCTATAGTTGTTAAAAAGGCTTTAAGACGTTAGTTTGTTGGTGCGAGTGGATATTACTTTCCATGTTTCAACGATTATAGTTTTGTGTTATCTTATAGTATCGTATATGTATAAATTGCATCGTCAGTCATTTTATGCTTTGAATTGCTTTTCCTTGAGCCGAGAGTCTAGGAGAAACAACATTTCTACCTCTCAAAGGTAGATGTAAGGTCTTCGTACACTCTACCCTCCCCCAGACCCCACTTGTGGGATTACACTGGGTATGACGGTATGTTGCTGTTGTTGTTGACAAACAGGGGACTGACACCCCAACCCCGTAAAAGTTCATTGTTCTGTAGTTTTTGTTTGTCCAAATTGGCTTTAGTTCTATGTGCAGAATTTGTATCAAAGTGTCTCTTAAAGAAAATATGTGTATCTTAGAAAGAAAGCATATCATCTCAAGAAATCATATGAAAGGCAGCAAAAGTAAATTGACTATCTTGTCTAATGAAGAAATTGAGCCTTTTTGGAGGCTGAATTTAAGCATCTTTTAAGCACCAAGTGCTGCCAAAATAATTACAGGGAATAAATAATGTAAAATGGTTAATAAGAGCAAAACATTGTTTAAGTCAAAATAAGCCAAAAGTCGTAAGTTAGGTAACCCCAACTTATGCCTTTTGGATTAAAAGCACTTGACTTAAAAGCTATTCTGAATTTTGCCAAACACTCCAAAAAACTGAGAAAAAATTAAAAGTGGCTTTTGAGCCAATCCAAACGGGCTCTAAGTTAGGAGACCCAAAATAAAAAATCATGAAATAAAATACTTTTTAAAGTTCAAATCTTTACCCTGACAGATACAAAACAGAGAGAGCAACTGTCACGACCTTAACCGGAGGGCCATGACGGGTACCCGGAGCTAACCTACCGAGCACCACTGAACATACATCTCATACTTATTTCTAGGTGGGTCACAAAGCTAGCTCATGTGCATCATACCCTGTAAGTGCATATATCACAGGATAATGGCACATCTCTATATGATCATCAATAACTATGCCCATAAACATATGCCAACAAGGCGGCCAAAATATAATACAACAATATGAACCGATAACGATATGGGACTTCTAGCTACACACATCTATCTATGAGCCTCTACATAGATTACAGTAACCCATAAAGATGGGGCAGGACTCTGCCATGCCCAATTATATACACAAAGAATAATACCAATAAACTGCAGCTCCAAAACAAATGGAGCGCTCCTGAGACTCCGCTAATGAAGCTTCTAAGGATCAGATCCGTCACCCTGCTTTCCTGTGGGCATGAACAAAGCGTCCACAAGAAAGGACGTCAGTACGAGCGATGTACTGAGTATGTAAGGCATGAATAGCAACATAACAAGAGGTAGGGAACATAACATAAAATAAAGAGATAACATGTACATTTGAATGCCTCTTAGGCGGATACCATGCATGCTTAGCCCTTTTCACAAAAACATTTCTCATATATATATATAACATAATAGTGTTGCAGAACGTTCAACCCAATCCATAAATATATTATATCATCATTATATACCCATATATCCCGCGTCCGGGACGATATCATAGTATGACAGCTGATCAGGTGGTTATGCGTATATAACACTGTCACCCTTTTCCCATACCCCATATGCATATAATATACACATATATAACGCCGTCATCATTTCTCATATCATATATACAAATATAATATAAATAGCATGCATGAGAGCCCAAATAAAAGTTACTACTTTATCGGAGTGACGTAAGGTCGGTAACCTCCAATTATATTATGGAACAATCATCATCGCTACATCTCACCTTGAAGGGACAAGTAACATAAGGTGAGATCAACAACAATGAACAAAATCAAGAAATCATGAAATAAGCTCAATAATCTCATAATAGCATCAAGACCATAAGCTTTGGGATCTCTAGAAATGGAATCATCATTATCATCATTATCATCATAGCAAACATCTATCTTAAGCATCATAAGAACTTTGAGAATCATGAACGTCTAGCGTTTTGGGAATAAGGATGTTATGGAAAACATGTGTGGATTCATAAGAAAAGAATCATGTCTTTAGAAAGAAAGGGTTTAGCCTTAACATACCTTTTTGGTCTCCTACTACTTAATGCTTATCCTCCCAAGCTCGTAAATCTACATTAAAGAGAATTCATACTATTGTTAGGTTTATCTCACATGCTTATCTTAAGCCTTCAAATTAAATCCTTTTAGAATCTGCCAAAATTCGGGCAACATCTCCCCTGTTTATATCCCTAGCCCGAAATCACAATACCAACAACCAACAACAATAAAAACAACACTAACATCAACAACATCAGCATCAATACCCAAATACTCCATAAAACATCCCACACGATGTTTTCCCAATGTCTCATCCAATCACTAGCCTTTACGAAGACTTAACAACTAAATCTCCATAATACCATTCATAATATCAAAAATAGAGAGTACCCTTACCTCAATAAAAGTTATAAGAGCTTTAAATCTTATTTATCTTCAATAGATTCCTTCATCCCGTAAAGATTTGATGTTTAGAACAAGAGCTGCAAAATCCTATACACTTCCCAAGCCTCGTTGATGGCTAACTTTAACACTTTATGACCAAAATTTGCATATGGACTTATTGGAACATGTATGTATGTTGTGGAATGGTCTAGAGTTGAAACAATGACCAAAAGGGTCCTTTTATACTTGCCAAGGTCGATTCCACCGACCTAGAATGTTCGCGCACTGTAGCTGCGCGCGCTTCTGCTCCGTCGGCCTAATTTGTAACGTCTATAACTCTCTACTCCGATGTCATATCGATGAGTGGTTTGTTGCGTTGGAAACAAGACTCAATGAACTTTAATTTAGGCTTTGTTCCACCTCAAAACTCCTGATATACTAGGAGATATACTTCTCTTTACTTTGACCCAAAACTTTTGTCCAAAATTCTGCTAAACTTTCCCAAATTTTTGAAAAACTTATTTTCTTCAATTTGCTTGATCGCAGAACCTTTAGACACTTTTTTAACACTTGTTAAGAGTATTACTTAACCTTATAAGGGTTCCATGACTTCTCTGAGCTTACGTTAGTTACTCACGACGCAAACGACGTGAAAATTTTCGAGGTGTAACATTCTCCCACCCCCCCTCCTCTAAAAACATTCATCATCGAATGTTAAACTCTCAGAGATCTTATGGAAGTTTTGGTAGAACTTCCTCTGTATTTGTAGTACTACCTACCTGAAGGTTATAATGTCTCAATCTAGATCTCTTTTAGTAATGGAGACAAAAGCGAATACTTGGATCTCATATTTTTCTTAACTTCTCAAGTCATCTCTTCTACCTTTACATTTTTTTTCACAATACTATTACCAGGGCTACATCTCTGGTTGTTTTAATCCACAATCCTAGAACTTTGGCGATCTGAGAGGGTAGTAGGGACTTCCTCATACGATAATTGTTCTGTACCCCAAATATAATCAATTGGTACAACTATGGGGGATTTCTCAATACACTTGCGAAGCATAGACATGTAAAAGACTGAAAATACAGATTTCGATTTCGAGGGTAAATCTAGTAGGTCCTTCAACCATCATCTTGTGAAGTCTAAGATATCAAAGGATCATACTTACCTTCTTTATTACTTTTCCTAAATTTCTTCAGGATGAGATTCCAAATTTCAAACAATCTAACATTCTACCATTCTTATAGAGCTTCATATGAGCCATATGGATATTGAAATGATGACTAACACCATATGCAAATTCAGTCCATACTAACTGGTCATCCTAATTTTCTTCAAGGTTCTAATATACATGCTCACGACATATCCTTGGACGTCGAAAAAGTGTGCTCTACTTACCCACTTATCTCAAGGTGGGAAAGAATACTGGAGTAATCTATCTTCTTTAGGTTTCTCTGTATATACTGATCCTCTGTGCTAGTAGAGAACTGAACATCTTAATCGAGTAACCAAAGCTATTAGATAATCGAATAATTCCATGCTGATCATTTCTTGAATATTCTATGCCTGGAATTCTCATATCATTATCATACACATTTGTATCATCAAATAATCACGTTCCTCCGAATAGTTCATTTTCATTTTAGTCCTTCTCAATTGATAACTCCACTTCTTTCCATCGACAAGATGTTACTAAATTCTGGCTCGAATACTTTTGCCTTTAAGGCTTCCCTGTACAATGCTTTCCTAACCGTTCTATGGTGCTGGAACTTTGTATCCACACAACTAGCTCGCATTGGCTATTTCACTTAACTTTTATCTTAGTCTACTATCTACTTTGAATACCGTCATACTCAATCCTTCTCTGATTTTTTATTTCTGAACTTCCTATTACACTCTTATCTTGAAATTCTAAGTAATTTCCTCCGTAGTGTACTCCCTTTCAATCTTTACTTAGTCATGCACATGACTGACTGGTTATGCTTATCATCAAATCGTCCTCACATCTTATCGACCCGTTAGTGTAATATCCCTTTGAGGTAGTTTCCAATTCCTTTATTACCATATTTCATCTTTTAACAAGGCTTACATCTGATCCAATACTTGTTTGTCTCATCTTCCCCCTTTAGGGTGTTAGCCCATTATTCTATATTTTTAACATCCCATTAATTCTCCCCTTTCTTGCAAGTATATACTCTCTGCGAATCCGCAACTAATCTTAGTTGTGACTATTCATTGTCTGACTTTATCTAGTCAGTTGCACATATTTGTAACGAGTCACATATTCTTGTAAACGTACTGGTCCTGGATGGGCCTAATCTTTCCTCAAAAGGATCTTCATAGTTTCTTTACTGTTCTTCCAAAATCACCTTTCTCCTTTACTCACTTTCCCATTTCATCATCATGATGGTATCTAGCGCAAATTTTATTCTCAAAATCTGCCCTGATTGTTAATATTCCTCCTTTTCTTCGCTACATAAGCACTCGATTTTTAGACAAGCCTCCTTTAAACTACAAATTCATCTTATTAATGAAGAGCACATCGTATATCAACTCGCGAATTCAAAATCATTCATCTACCATCATATAACCAATTCCTTCAAATCATCATTCACATCTTTCATTGGTTATTCAGTCTTGTATTACTAACTCAATAATCTTGTAACAAGAGAGCTTTTGTGTCACGACCCAGCTAGGGGCCGCGACGGGTACCCGGAGCTAGCCACCGAGCACCGCTTGGTCTACTACTCATCTTACTCATTTAATGCCCTTTTAATCAACTTTGTACACAAATTGTAGAAAAAATCATATTTTGTATGGAAACATAAATGCTTTATATACACTTGCCTCTCGGCCATCAAAATAATATATACATATGACAACATCTTGTGAGACCATCTAACACACACTGCGTATCTACGAGCCTCTACTGACATACTGTATACAGAGACGGAACAAGACTCCGTCGTGCCCAAAATATGCATATATATCAAAAGGAGAATCACAAGCACCTTCGAACAATGGAGTGCTCTCCCATAGTCTATATCAACTCCCCAACGTTCACAACAACATCCACAATATTACAATCAACAACCATCATTTATATACATTTATCACATTCCACCATTTTCCTCCAATTTTCCCACATTTATTCTTATAACTCATTTTTGTGTTTTCGCACATTTAATACTTGTTTCATGATATAAACATCAATTATAACGTATTCATAATCACAACACATCAACATTCATGATTCAATGCCACTATCATTCAATGGTGACACTATTCACCCATTCAAGACCTATTTCCCATGTCTTTCTACAATTCAAGCTTCTTAGTCTTCTAATACCTTAAACAACATGATAAAGTCATGAAACTTACCTTAGATGATAGTTGAACAAGTCTTGAGTTGAAATGCTTCACTTGGACAAAACCCTAGTTCCACCTTTTATGGAATTTTTTGACTTAAATGATCCTTTGATGTGTTTCTTACACTTGGTTTTGGTGGATTGATGAAGTTGATCTTAATTCTTCACTTGAATTCTTGGTTTGGAAGAGTTTGGAATGTTCTAGAGAGAGATTGAGTCGTGGAGTGAGAAGGAGGAATGAATAAAATGAACTTGGATCATTTTTTTATAAAGTTGAAATCTGTCCCGATGCCATTATACGGTCCATTATACGGTCTGTATAATCAACCGTAAAACTGCTCCAGTGGCTGCTCTTTTCTGTGTCAACTTGACGGTTCGTTTTACGGGCCGTATAATTTTATACGGTCCGTATAATCTACCGTAAAACCCACCTTTTCTCAACTTCACTCTGTGACACTTCTACGGTTCATTATACGGCCGTAAAACCATTATACGGTCCGTATAATCGATCGTATAATCCACCAGTTAACTGGATCTTATTTTTGTTACTTCGTTAAATCTCCGATCCTTATGGAACCTTCTTAAAAATTGTTCAACACTTCGATACCAATCTAAGAGACGTCATTACTCATCAAAACATCGCACACGCTATGTCCTTTGTTAGCCTATTCAATGTACGCTAACGGGAAAATATTCGAGGTGTAACATTTTGAAAGACAATTTTTCTATACCTTAGTCCTACCTTTGTCTTATATTCATATATCCTTATACTCGTACCTCCGTACAACATCCTTGCCAATATATTTTATACGATAAAAAGGCCTTTGTCGATATCTGGCTCTTTTAGTAACGTACATCGTTCTCTTACCTCTTCTACCCGTTTGTACTCATAAATAATTAGCATATTTATACTCAAGGGTCATATTTAAACACATATTTATCCCTTCCACTTCTTACTTCGATAAGAAGTTACAACTCCCATCTAATCATACTGATGTCTCATTAATGAAACACTTTGAAAGGTTTAATCAACTCAAGTTTCGCCCCAATCCGACCAGCAATATAAGGAGTAACATATAACAATGTAGAACCCGGATAAACTAATGCATACACATCATGAGAAAATACGGACAATGTACCTGTAACAATATTGGGTGAAGACTCTAAGTTCTGTCGACTAGTCAATGCGTAAATACGGTTCTGAGGACTGCTCAGGCTGGATGCTCCCCCTCTGTCTCTGCCACGACCTGCTGGAGTCTGAGAGGTCTGCCCAAGAGGGCGTACAAATGATGAAGAACCAACTGCAGACCCTTTTGGTTGAGCCACACCTCCACCTACTCTCAAAGGACAATCTCTCATAACGTGGCCTGGCCACCCACAAGTATAACAAACATTTAAACCCAAGAGACACTGTCCTACATGCAACTTTCCACACTGAGTACATCACGGTGAAGATGGTCTCACCTGGCTAGAATCACCCCTATACTGAGAACCCGAAATCCTGGAGCTCTGGCCCGGTCCAGAATAAATAGGGCGATCAAATCTCTTGTCCGCAAATTGAGAAGGTGCACTGGCCACTAATTGGCCTGAATGCCTGGAATACTGCTGCCTTTGACCCTCTCTGAACTCATTAGCAGCACCGAAAGATCTGGCCCTCTTACTATACCTTCCATCAGAATCACGCTCACCCCTTTGCGACTGCTGCTATTCCTCCAAATTCTGCGCATGGGCCTGAATACGAGCGATATCCATTCCTTCCTGGAGTGAGGCCGTCAAGCACTCCTTAATCAAATGTGGCCCCAAACCACTCATGAGCCGGTGTACGCGATCCCCCATATCGGCTACCATGGATGGAGCATACCTTGCTAAGGAATTAAAGCGAAGACTGTATTCTCGAGCACTCATATTCCCTTGCCCAAGATTCAAAAAATTGTCGGCTCTAGCCCGTCGAACCTCAGGCGGCAAATAATGTCAGAGGAAGGCATCCCTGAACTCTTGCCATACCGGGGAAGGTGCATTTACCCCTCTCAAAGTCATCCAAGTATTGTACCAATGGATGACCACATCCCGCAATCTATAAGAAGCCAATTCAACTGACTCAGTATCAGAAGCATGTATTATCCGCAACGTCCTCAACATCTCATCTATGAAACTCTGTGGGTCTTCATCTGGTTTTGACCCATAGAATTCTAGAGGGTTTAGACTAATAAAATCATGGGCCCTAGCATAAACCGCTCTGTCACCATGACCCGCACCCTGCCGCTGAGCCTGTGCGACAACTAACTGGGTCAGCAACTGAATGGCCTCTCTCATCTCCTGACTTGAGGCATCTGGCGGTGGAACTGGGGGTACTAGAGCTGAGGCCCCTTCGTGTTCCTTTGAAATGGGTGGGTATGAGAGGTCCTAGACGGAACCTCATTATGGGACTCTCCCTTCTTTAAATCTACCGAAAGCTCCTGTTCCGTCCTCCTTCTTACTGCTGTCTTGCCCTTCTGGCCCACTGTAGCTTTTCTCTTCACAGGCATCGCTGAAATCATAACACACGGTTAGGGAAAAGGGAACCCTGATAACACAGCTCTATCGCATGATCTAAGATAAGAAAGAAGGTCAATCATTCCTAAATGCCCCGCAGCCTCCTGCTTATAAGTGTGGCGCGCTTCATACCCATAAATAAGACTCTACTGGACACGGCTCGTAGACACACCCTAGGACGAATTGCTCTGATACCACTTTTGTCACGACCCCAACCGGAAGGCCATGACGGGTACCCGGAGCTAACCTACCGAGCACCACTGAACATACATCTCATACTTATTTCTAGGTGGGCCACAAAGCTAGCTTATGGGCATCATAATCTGTAAGGGCATATATCACAAGATAATGACACATCGCTCTATAATCATCCATAACTATGCCCATAAACATAAGCCAAAAGGCTGCCAAAATATAATACAACAATATGAACTGATAACGATATGGGACTTCTAGCTACACACATCTGTCTGCGAGCCTCTAAATAGAATACAAGAATCCATGAAGACGAGGCAGGACTTTGCCATGCCCAAGTATATACACAAAGAGTAATACCAATAAACTGCAACTCCGAAACAAATGGAGCGCTCCTGAGACTCCGCTAATGAAGCATCTAAGGATCAGATCCGTCACCCTGCTTTCCTACGGGCATGAACGCGGCGTCCATAAGAAAGGACGTCAGTACGAGCAATATACTGAGTATGTAAGGCATGAATAGCAACATAACAAAAGATAGGGAACATAAGATGAAATAAAGAGATAACATGTACATCTGAATGTCTCTTAGGCGGATACCATGCATGCTTAGCCCTTTTCACAAAAATATTTCTCATACATACATATAACATAATAGTGCTGCGGACCGTGCAGACCGATCCATAAATATATTATATCATCATTATATACCCATATATCCTGCGTCCGGGCATCCCGCGTCCAGGACGATATCATAGTATGCCAGCTGATCCAGTGGTTATGCATACATAACGCTGTCACCCATTTCCCATACCCCATATACATATAATATACGCGTGTATAACGCCGTCATCGTTTCTCATGTCATATATACATATATAATATAAATATCATGCATGAGAGCCCAAATAAAAGCTATTACTTTATCGGAGTGACGTAAGGTCGGTAACCTTCGATTATATTATGGAACAATCATCATCGCTACATCTCACCTTGAAGGGACAAGTAACATAAGGTCAGATCAACAACAATGAATAAAATCAAGAAATCATGAAATAAGCTCAATAATATCATAATAGCATCAAGACCATAAGCTTTGGGATCTCTAGAAATGGAATCATCATTATCATCGTTATCATCATAGCAAACATCTATCTTAAGCATCACAAGAACTTTCAGAATCATGAACCTCTAGCTTTTTGGGAATAAGGATGTTATGGAAAGCATGTGTGGATTCATAAGAAAAGAATCATGCCTTTAGAAAGAAAGGGTTTAGCCTTAACATAACTTTTTGGTCTCCTACTACTTAATGCTTATCCTCCCAAGCTCGTAGTTCTACATTTAAGAGAATTTATAATATTGTTAGGCTTATCGTCACATGCTTATCTTAAGCCTTCAAATTAAATCCTTTTAGAATCTGCCGAAATTAGGGCAGCATCTCCCCTGTTTATATCCCTAGCCCGAAATCACAATACCAACAAGTAACAACAATAAAAATAACACTAACATCAACAACATCATCATCAATACCAAAATACTCCATAAAACATCCTACACGATGTTTTCCCAATGTCTCAACCAATCACTAGCCTTTACGAAGCCTTAACAACTAAATCTCTATAATATCATTCATAATATCAAAAATAGAGAGTATCCTTACCTCAATCAAAGTTGGAAGAGTTTGAAATCTTATTTATCTTCAAGAGCTGCAAAATCCTATACACTTCCCAAGCCTCGTTGATGGCTAACTTTAACACTTTATGACCAAAATTTGCATATGGACTTGTAAGAACATGTATGTATGTTGTGGAATGGTCTAGAGTTGGAAAAATGACAAAAAAATAACCAAAAGGGTCCTTTTATACTTGCCAAGGTCGACTAGAATGTTCGCGCACTATAGCTGCGTGTTCGCGCAATGTAGCTGCACGCGCCGCTGCTCTGCTGGCCTAACTTGTAACGTCTATAACTCTCAACTTCGATGTCAAATTGATGAGCGGTTTGTTGTGTTGGAAACTATACTCAATGAACTTCAATTTAGGCCTTTTTTTCCACCTCAAAATCCTGATATACTAGGAGATATACTTCTGTAAAGTTCACCCAAAATTTCTGTCCAAAATTCTACCAAACTTTTCCAAATTTTTGATAAACTTATTTTTTTCGATTTGCTTGATCCCAAAACCTTTATACACTTGCTTAACACTTGTTAATAGTATTCCTTAACCTTATAATGGTTTCATGACCTCTCTGAGCTTATGTTAGTTTACTCACAACGCAAACGACGCAAAACAATTTGAGGTGTGACATGGATACTAGAGTGATAATTGTTATTATAAGCAAACTCAATGAGGAGTAGATGATCATCCCAATTCCCTTTAAAATCAATAACACAATCCCTCAACATATCCTTAAGAGTATGAATAGTACGCTCTGCTGGCCATCTGTCTGAGGATGAAAAGTCGTGCTGAGGTTCACCCTTATGCCCAATCTTTTTTTAAAGGATTTCTAAAAGCTAGCTGTAAATTGAGCACCACGATCTGAAACGATGGACAAAGAAGTCCCATGCAATCGAGCAATTTCCTGGATATACAAATGGCATAATCTTCTATTGAATCTGTAGTCTTCACTGGCAAGAAGTGAGCTAACTTGGTAAGTTGGTCTAAAATTACCCAAATTGAATAATGCTTTTGAAAGGAGCGAGGTAAACCTTTTATGAAGTCCATGTTTATCATCTCCTATTTCCAAATGGAAATTCTATACTCTGAGCCAACTTACCAGGCCTCTAGTGTTCGTCTTTCACTTGTTGACTATTTGGACAGTTAGCCACAAAATATACTATGTTCTTTTTCATGTCGTTCTACCAATAAATATCCTAAAGATCATGATACATCTTTGTGGAACCTGGGTGAATAAAATACCTGGAATTTTAGGCTTCACACATAATTCGATCTCTGAGCCATCTACGTCAAGAAAGCATAGTATGCCTCTGTACTTTGAAGTACCATCATATTCTACGTCAGGAACACATAGTCTGGCTCTGTACTTCAAAGTACTATCATATCCCCCTTGATCAAAAGTTATAGTCATGTGTTTGTGAATTCCCTCCTTCAGCTGCAATAAGTAGGGATTACTAACCTGTTTTTCCTTCACTTCGGCTACTAAGGAGGATTCAGCTCTGTTCTGAACAACAACACCACTATTTGCAGAGTCCAAAAGTCAAACTCCTAGACTTGCTAAGCGGTGGACTTCCTTCATCGTAGTTCTCTTGTCTTCCTCAATACCAGCTAAGCTTCTCACAGAACACCGACTGAGAGCATCGGCTACAAAATTTTCTTTCCCCGGATAATTGAGGATATCAACATCATAATACTTAAGCAATTCGAATCATCTTCTCTGTCTAAGATTTAGCTCCCTTTGCTTGAAAATATACTGAAGACTCTTTGATCTACGAAAATATCAACATGCATTCCATATAAATAATGGCGCCAGATCCTTAGTGCGAAAACCACGGCTGCTAACTCAAGATCATGAATCGGATAATTCTTCTCGTGGGGCTTGAGTTTTTTCAACGCATAAGGTATAGCCTTGCCATGCTGCATTAAAACACATCCAAGACTAACTCCTGAGGCATCGCAATATAGCACGAACTCTTCGGTTCCCTCTGGTAGTGTCAAGAATAGAGCTGAAGTCAACCTTTTCTTCAACTCCTCAAAACTATTATCGCAAGCGTCTGACCACTGAAACTTGAACTTCTTCTGAGTCAGTCTAGTCAAAAGGGAGTATAAAAAGGAAAATCCCTCTACAAAAAGCCTGTAATAGCCTGCTAGACCCAGAAAACTTCTTATATCGGATAATGATATGGGTCTAGGTCAGTTCTTTACTGCCTCTATTTTTTGAAAGTCCACCTTCACGCAATCGCATGAGATGATATAGCATAAAAAGGCTACTGATTTCAGCCAAAATTCACATTTTAAAATTTCACATATAGCTTGAGATCCTTTAGTGTCTGCAACACAATTCTGAGATGCTCTGCATGGTCAGTCTCGCTACGAGAATAAATCAAGATATCATCAATAAACATAATAACGAACAAATCAAGATAAGGCTTAAAGACCCTGTTCATAAAGTCCATGAAAGCTGTTTGTGCATTCGTCAAACCAAACGACATTACCAAAAATTCAAAATGCCCATAACGAGCCCTGAAAGTTGTTTTAGGAATATAAACTTTCTTAACCTTCAACTGATGGTACCCTAATCTGAAGTCAATCTTGGAATAACATTGGGCACCCTAATGTTGATCGAATAAGTCATCTCTTCTGGGAAGAGGATACTTGTTCTTGATGGTGACTTTATTCAACTGATGAAAGTCAATGCACATACGCAAAGACCCATCCTTCTTTCGGACAAACAAGACCGGTGCACCCCAAGGTGAGACACTTGGCCTTATAAAACCCTTATCTAGAAGATCTTTCAACAGGGATTTTAGCTCTTTCAAATCTGATGGAGCCATTCTGTATGGTATAATGGATATCGACTTAGTGCCAAGAAGTATATCAATTCTAAAGTCAATCTCCCTATTGGGTGGGACTCCGAGAAAATCCTCAGGAAACACTTCTGTGAACTCATTTACAATTGGTACGGACTCGAGAGTGGGGGTCTGAACATCTGCATCCCTGACTCGAACTAGATGATAGATATACCCTTTAGAGATTATCTTTCTGCTTTAAGATAGGAAATAAACCTAGCCCTAGGTGCTACAACATCATCCTTTCATTCTAAGACTGGTTCATTAGTAAATTCGAAACTTACTACCTTGGATCGACAACCCACTGTGGCATAACAGGATTCTAACCAATCCATGCCCATTATTATATCAAAATCTACCATCTCCAATTCTAATAAGTCTGCTCTAGTAAGGCGATGATACACTTTGACTGGACTGCTCCTATAGAGGCGTTTAGCTAAACCAATTCTCCAACTGGAGTGGACACTTCAAAGGGTTCACACAACTCCATAAGAGCGGATTCCGGATCCATAAGAGCATAAACATCGTAAGTAAAGACTGCTAGCATACTTATGACAACATCTCCACTAGCCTTTGTATGCTGACGGCCTGCCAGCACATATAGACAGTTCTGACCACCGCCCGTATTATCGGACTTTACTGCACCACGCCCCTGTTAGGGCTGAGAATTGCGAGGAGCTGCTGAATTTGTGGACTGAGCCACGTTACCTCCAGTATTCTATCTTGCTGATGGACAATCCCTCAATATGTGACCCTATTGGCCACACTAATAGTAACCATCCATACACGAACGACACACTCCTAAGTGCCTTTTCCACACTTATGGCAAGTAGGGTGCTGCAAACCTCTATTGTCCATGTTGGCCTGTGTCTGCGAACTTGCTGTGCTGAAATTTCTGTTATTCTTATTAAATTTGGACCTCTGTACTGGTGTACTAGCTAAAGATGGAGCAGGTCCTGATTTTGGTTTCCTGAAGAACCGGCGATTACGACTTCCTTAAGATCCCCCTTGGCTGAAATTTCATGTAGACTTAGCTCTCTTGTTGAATTCCCTGTCCTTCTCTTTTTGTAGCCGCTCTTCTTCCTTCATCCTATTTTTGTTCCCTTGAACAAAGGCAGCCATCTTGGTAATGGTCATGTCATTGTTCTAGCACTCATATCCCGCACTATTTGCGGAGCATACTTGGCTAGAGTGATAAACTGGAGGTAATACTCGTTCACACTTATCTCATTCTGTTTAAGTCTCTCGAAATCTAAAGCCTTAGCTTCCAAGACCTCAGTGGGCAGAAAATGCTCAAGAAACGCATCTGCAAACTCCTTCCAAGTCGCAGGAGCTGCTTCCTTCCATCGGGACTCTTCCCATGTTTCATGCCAAGTGTTTGCAATATCCTGCAGCTGGTACGCAGCAAACTTTGCTGCCTCTATGTCTGTAGCATGCATCACTCAAAATATCTTCTGAACATCATCAATGAAGTTTTGCGGATCCTCATCCTTTTTGGACCCCGTGAAAACTGGAGGTTTCATGTTGAAGTATTCCTTGGAGATGGAACTACCTATCCCATCAATAGAACCCGTTCCCTGCCTCTGAGCCTGAGTAACAACAATCTGGGTGAGTAACTAGATAGCTCCCCTGACATCCATGTCCGAAGGACTGGGCGGTAGAGTAATTGGGACCTCTATAGGCCCTCTGGTAGTAGGTGGGGGTGTAGTTGGAGGTGCTGAGCTCGATGTAACTCTCCGAGCCGGAGTATCCTCCTCCTGAGCAGCATTAGTTGTAGCCCTATGGCTAGTAGTTGAAGTTCTCTTAGTGTACTTTCTCTTCGCAGGCTTTTTCTAAAATACGTAATTCGCACGAGTTAGAAGGATTCCTGAAAGCATAGCTCTAACTGCACGATCTAGAGTATGAAAGAAGTGAGACAATCCTGGACGTCTTGGTGGTCAACTGTTTACATGTGTGGCACGCACGCACACATAAGTGTGACCTCACTGGACACGACTTCATAGAATCCCTAGGACTCTTGAACCTAGGCTCTGATACCAAGCTTTGTCACGCCCCGAATCGTGAGCTGGGTGACACGGCACTCAGTGCCTGACTGCATGTGACCGAGCGAACCAACTAGCTAGCTGAATCAACATGTGATGTCAAAACATAATGAATGCGGAAATAACACTAACACAGTGCTGATCTACTAAACGTCTGACTAAAATATCATAAATGCGAAAATACTGAATAAGCTTGAAAGTCTGAATAAGTAGCCTACAAGGCTAACACAAAATCCTGCTAAACATCTGACTGACTGCAACTATAGTCTATGAAGCCTCTAAAGAATACTGAAATGCTAATTCTTTGCCGGGACAAAGCCCCAGTATACTTTACTAACTGAAATACTATAAAGACTGAAAAGAGGGATAATGCCCCGAAAGACTGGGGCTCACAAATAGCTGATACGAGATGTCATATCAAGCAAAATCGTCAACTTGTAAATTGTTATCTACTTCGCAGGGCAAAAGGGACATCAGTACATTTGAATTGCACTGGTATGTAAAACATCTGAAAGAAAGAACTGTAAGTACTGAAACTGAAACTGATCTGATAACTGATAAATTAAGTGAACAAAAGAAGTAACGATAAGAATACTTCCTCTTCTGAATGGAGAATCACCTGCTTACTAAAAAGATGATCTGTGGCCTCAGGCCTAATATACGTGCACAAGTCTGTGGCCTCGGGCCCAAGTATACGTATATTTAATTGTGGCTTTAGGCCCAAAACACAGGTGTTCAACATTAAACAATTTATACAGAAGAACTCAGAATCATGTTGAAGCTTTAACCACTTATAAACATGCTGAGTGTTCTAGACTGAGACTCATGGGTACCAAACACAAGTCTATATTGATTATGTACTGAGCTCACAACGTTCGGAAAGAAAGTCATGAACGAATTATAAAACTAGAGAATAGACGTTCTGCAACTATTCAAGGAACTAAGCTTAAATATATTTTTAGGCAATTAGTAACGTTGTAAAAGATCGTGGTGTGGGGAGAAACATTAACATTCCCAAATGTAGAGAGTTAACCTCACATACCTTAATTCCGGCCTTTAAGCGTAATACAACGTTCATCAGTCCTTACAACTTTAATCTATAGCAATGCAAGTCAAAGGGATTCCATATTAGCAATAATATTCATACTTTGGTCATCTAAGCATTTTACCAAACACTTGGTGGGCATAAAGCTCCACAACCTTCATCAGTGGTGTTTTCTTCACCTAATTTCCATTCTCTTGCTTCTAGGTGATTCTACCATCCCAAATAGATATAACTAACATCATTTTTCATCACCCATGTGATGACAACAATCTCAAGTCAACAAATTGAAAACCCTAGCATAGTTTATATGATTCTCTTTATCAAACCCATTTACTATTCTCCCAAGAACTCATTATTTCACAACTATAAGTGATCAGAGAGTAGAAGTATTACCTCTTGTGAAGTTCAATCCTCTTGAATTCAAGTTCTAGGATTTCTTCACCCAACAATGATGTTCCAATCACAACTCTATCGATTAGAAGGGTTTACTCAAGTTAGAAAGGAATTAGAGACTTGAGATCAACATAGAATCATCATAGAACGTACCTTGGAGGGTTCTTGGGGCTTGGGACTTGGGACTTGTTCTCTCTTGCCTTAGGATGATTTTTTCATGAATAGGGGTGTTAGGGAATGAACCCCAAGCTTAAATATAACTTAAAACGCGAAAACCCAAAATGCACCCCGAAAATCCGACCCTCACGCGTTGGGCTCGCAATGCGTGGCCAGCGCAGGGCTGTTTCTGCAGCTGATTTCCCAGCGTTGGGACCACGACGCGTGGCCAACGACCGTGGATAGTCCCTCCGAACGTTTTTGTTACGTTCTTGCTTCGATCTACCTTTTCCCTGATCTTTATATGGATGGAAAGGTATTTCCACGTACTACAACTTTCATTAGACACCTTTTTCAAATTTCCAACTAATCAAGGGGTTATGGGTACCTGAAGTAGGCCTATCAACCATTTTTCGCAAAACGTATAAACCTTCAGATATTCCACTAAAACTCTCTAACGATACGAGTCTAACCTTAGGTCTAAGGTAGGGATGTAATAAGTTGAGGGAGTTCTAATATATTATTCAGGTTCAAGACTATGTGGCTCAATCACCCTGACTTCAAAAATGTTGTTACTACTAGCTGGCACGTCGCGATAATAATTATGTAATTGCTTTATATAATTTTACTACTAATGTTAACACTTGGAATATTGACGCTTTTGATAATACTTTTCATTTAAAAAAATTGGCTTACTGCGTGGCTTCCAAAATATTCATCCAAGTACCAAAAGTTCCTTTCGTTATGAGCTTGAAGGTTCTCTTATCCAGGAATTTAATATTCTTCTGAAGATGGAGAGGATTTTTGAAAACTCAAATCTAGCATTCAATGGTTAAATGATTGCGATGCCAAAAAAAAATAGATTGTCAACTATCCAAAGACACATACTTAATAACACTTTTAGCCTTGCTGCTTTGTAGGCAGTTGGACTTCTGGTAAATCAATCATTAAGAAGACAATTCTTGAGCACTATTAGAATGATTATATCACCGATCAATATTTCTGTTATCATCACCTTAATATTGCTAATTCTAATAACTTTTCGTTCTCTGAGCAAACCAGCCTCTCTAAATCATTATCGTGTGCAGAGATTAACCTAGGCATCAAGTCCTTCAAGCCCCTTAAAGCACTTGGATCGGATGAATTGCACCCCATTTTCTTCCGAGAATTTTCTTCTGTCGCCCATAATTCTAATTTCAAAATATGTGCTAAGGCTTTTGACCAGACTTCTATTCCACCATATATTAATCAAACTTACATCACGCTCATTCCTAATATTAAAAATCCTACTTCAATCAACCACTGTAGTCCTATTAGCCTCTACACCAGCTATTAAAATTATTACCAAGGCAATTGTTAATAGAATCAGACCTCTCCTTGATAATATTATTAGTCTTACTCAATCACGCTTTATTCTTGACAGATAGGTTCGATGTGTTATTATTGCGCACAAAGCTATTCACTCCTTCGAAAAAGCTTCAGAGGACTTTGATGAAATACTCACGAAAATATTGATTTGGAAAAAATATTTGATCAATTGAACTGATCATTTATTCTCTACTCTCTTAAATTTCTAAATTTTTCAACTAAGATCATCAATCTTATCATGGCTTGTATCACCTCCTCTCATGTTGCTACTATGTCAAATGACCGGCCAACCGATTTCTTCTCCCTTCTGGGAAAATTAGTCAAGGAGATCCGCTATCTCCTTATAATTTTATTATGAATGAAAGTGCTTTCTATAATACTAAGCTCTCTTGTGAATTCGAATATAGGATTCACCCCTTATGTTGATTTTTTGTGACTAAAATGAATTCAAATGGTCATTATTATTTTTCATTTTTTTGTAATTTACCATTTTCTCCCTTGTGACATAAATAGTTTGATATTAAGTTCTGTTATACTAACTTCTCACAAATAGTTTTTATGCTCACAATTGTGTGAAACTGATTGAATGAAATGATAAACTCAAAGTATTATTTGCGCGACTTTCCACCTGTTCTATAACATCCTTTTCTTCATTCTTTAAACTACGTACTCGTTTCTTGTGCTGTAATTAATTATTTCTAATAAGGTACACCCTCCATTTCAATTTATATGAACTCATTTAACTGGGCACAACATTTAAGAAAGAGGGAAGACTTTTCAAACTTGTGGTTCAAAATAAGCCATGAAAATTTGTGTGGCTGTAAATCATTCATAAAATGAATTTGTTTCCAAATTAGGAAAGAGGCCATTCATTTTGGCACGGACTAAAAAAGAAATAGGTTCAAATAAATTAAAATAGAGGGAGTATTAATTATGCCTGGTTATGAGATATTCTTGTGCTGCTATTTTAGCCTGTCCGAGATTGACGTGTTAACAACTACTTCCTCCGGAATAAAAAGGGTGTCCACTTAGCCTTTTTTTTTTGTTCAAAAAGAGTGGACACTTATCAAATCAAGAAAAAATTAACCTTATTTTCCAAGTTTTCCCCTATTAAGTGTTATGTGATCAATCCTAATACCTATTTAATTAGGGGCAGTGTATGGGTAAAAAATGTACTTGACATATGGACCAACGGGTAGACGACATGTGTCAGTTTATTCAATGACGAATAAAATATTAGATGGTAATGCCGAGCATAGCATTTACGGAAAGGCAGCAGATTGGGTCAACGGTGAGAACATCAACAGAAACAACAGATAAGACCCTCTTTATAGCGCATTAAATGGAATTAATGCAGTAACGGCTGAAACGGTTATTAACGGCTAGAATCAAGGAAATTAAATGACAATCATTAATTCATCAATTAATGATTGTCATTACAAACACACAACGGGAATAGTACCAGATAGGATCATATACCTATAAATAGAACTTTCATTGATAGAAGGAGGATCCAAGTCTGACTGGCAAAATACACTATTATCATTATTTCTTGCTTATTGTCACTTTTATTCTTGGGTCATCAAGCTTTCATTCATTCTTGAAGATTAAGAACTAAGCTATTGTTGTTCATCAATATTGGAATAAGTTTGCTCTTTATTTTTTATTTATCTATTCTTTATCAATAACTAAGAAATTACTTACCTTAATTTTTTATCTGAATCAAATTACTACCAACTGTAGTTAACCTCAACACAAATTCAACTATTTGAGTTAAATACGAATTTTGACCCAAACAGTTTGGCGCCGTCTGTGGGAATTCTACAGTTGGCTTTGTAGTTTGATCTCTATTTTATCTCTGTCTACACAAACATTGTTATTTTTGGTATGATTTTGTGTTTTCGCATATTGATACAAATATCCAGTAGCAAGCATGAAAATCATCACCAATAATTATAGCATAAACAATTTGAAGCTATGTCATTATGGAGACACATTGTACGAGATATACCCTTCGACCAGGGTTAATTCCGATTGAATTTTACCAAGTAAAGGCAGGAAAAAGGATGTGTGAGAATGAATACATGCTACATTGTTTGAGTATAAGTACTTCAACAATGGGGGACTATAATTAGGGACTGTCAATATGTATGTACACACTAGGGACTACTAAACATCCCGATAACATTTTTATTCAAAATAGGGAAAACACAATAGAAGGGGGACTATAATTAGGGACTGTCAATATGCATGTACACACTAGGGACTGCTAAACATCCCGATAACATTTTTATTCAAAATAGGGAAAACACAATAGAAGGATACTCGGAAATATTCAAGGTACGCATGAATCAACTTTTCTACTTAAAAGATAGTAGGGATCTAAGAATCAGCAATGGTGATTGAAAGCAAGAATTTAAGAATCAACAATGGTGACCGAAATTGGAATTATCAGATGGCACCACGAACCAAATCAGCACACACTTTTTCAAGATTCTTAACGTTTTTGGAGGAGAGAGTGATCCTAATCACGAGAACCCTCTCCGGAATCCTCCAAATCTTTAAGGGATGCCGATGCAACATGAAGCTCATGAGTAGCAGCTCGAAGAGATGCTGTCAAATTAAAACCTGGAGTAAGAGCTTCTTCAAAATCCTCTTTCCGAGATTTAAGGATATCCACATCATGTTGAAGGCGCAGCAGCTTACACCGAGAGTAGCAACATTCACGTGAAGCTTCAACACTTTTAAAACAACCTAGAAGGTCCACATAGGATGTGCTCAATGCTGCATTGCATTATCGCGATGTTGTAGTGCATAAACTACATCCTCCAGGCGCAACATCAAAGCAGCTTCAAAAGAGTCAGAATCCCGAAGGTCAGACTTAAGCTTTTTTTATTTCTAACTTAAGTTGCTCGTTTTCTTATCTCGTTTTAGCGACATGGAATGAAGAGGCCGTTATAAGAGAGTACCTTGAAGAAGAATCTCAGATAAACGACCCAAGGACAACTCTGCATTACCATGGGACATCTTTGGCAACGGGAAGGATCCCGAAGACCTTTCTTGTCGGGAATGGTTAAGCTCTTCGAAGAAGACTCTCTTGCCAATATCTCGGGATTAGGTAGAGGAGAAGCAACGGAGTGACGAATATCAGCTTGAATCTCCTCATCATCATCATCTATTATTACATCCCTCTTTCATTTCCTGTTTGAAGGTCCGGGCCTTTCTGTAGGAAGAGCTGAGGGAAGATGTCTTAAACTCCTCCAAGAACGTGTAACATCCTGAGAGGCTCCCAGCTAACCGATGATCCAATCAATAATGTCCACGATTTCATTCGGATTGACGGTACTCGAAGTTGGGTTCCATATCTCCAGAAAAACATCGTCGGAAGGGCGATGAGTAATCCTGTTCTAATCTTAATAAATCGCTTCAAACGATCCACGTCACCGGAATCAGGAGAATTGATGAGATTGTGTTCTCCACGGGGAAACAAATGGATCAAGCCACCCCGAAAAACAAAAGGAACGTATAGATGGATCAAATGATCCAGGGTAAAAGGAAGATTAGCCTTAATGGCTAGAAACTGAAGGCAATAAATTAATCACCAGGAATCAGGGGCAATTTGGCCAACATACACATTGTATCGGTGGCAAAATTCCTTAATAACAAGAGGAATGGGTAACAGAAACCCAATAAGAAAAGGAAAAACGAGCATCAAAAGTAAAAGCATCAACATGGTTATGAAGTTTTGTCTCACTGTCAATAGCTAAAATAACATTAGGACCCAAACCACATTCATGAGCAACTGAAGTAATATCTTCAGGAGCAATAGAAGAGTCAATACCTTCTATGGGAGAATAATGGGAGAAAATATCAAAGTCATTGGAGTAGTCGGAACGAGTAGGAAGGAAGGCGTTAGCTAAAGTTTCTAGTTCAAAAGGATTTGATGGAATTTTTGAAGGATTTTTACTAGAAGAAGACGACATGTTCCAGAGATACGAAAAGATTGCAAAGAATAATTTTTACTTTAAACGACTTATGAAAGGAAAGAAGACTATGAAATATTTGATTAAAGATTCACTTCCTTATATAACTTCAAAGGAGGAATATGAAGAGTTGGGACTGATGGTTCCAATAGTAGCCTTTATGGCTAATTATGAAACGTTAAGCGAATCGAAGAGGATTATCGGAACGCTAAACTGTCTTATCAGTCTTAGTCATATCTGATATTTGGCACAAATATCTAGATTTAGTGTCATTTGCACTTTACTTCTTAGCACTTTAATCGCAATTTTTAATGTAAATTGTTGTATATGAGCTTATGTTGTTATGCTTGTATGAATAGGTACAACAAGGACCAATGGAGGGTATTCCGAGCAGTTTTTGATTGATTCCGAGGCTATGCACGTTGGTTGAACCTTGGGAAGGAAGTTCCAGCACTTGAAGGCAGAATCTGACCACTGAAGGGTCTCATGAACTGGCCATGCGTCGCACAGTCAGCGCACAAAATCCCCATCTCTGAATCTCAGACAGGCCAAGCGCTGATCATACGCCGCACAAGCAAAACACAATGAAGGCCATGCGACACGTAGCCAACGGACAAGCGGCGTCAGTAATCCTACTTTGATCGGCATTGGGCCAACTTATCTCATATTTTTCACTAGCTTATAAATAGTCGTTTTAAACATTACAGAGGCGGCGGTGACGATTTTTGAGACTTGTGAAACTCTTTCTAGGTTTTATTCCTCTTTTATTAATTTTCTTTACGTTGAAACCCTATGTTATTCATGGATTCTAGCTTCTATTCTCGAATCATGTGTAACTAACACCTAAATTCTGGGGTTGTGGTTTAGCCATGAATATTGACGTTTGAGAAGTATTTTAATCTTAGTAGCTTGTTTGTATGCAATTGTTTCTTTACTTCTGTGCTTAATTGCTTGATTGTCTGCGCAACTATTTACTAATTGATATACGTTCTTGGGAAATACGTTGTTAGTTTAGAGAAGGAGTAAAGAGATTGTGATATGATTATCCCTAAAGTTTGGCTAGGATTTGTGACTAGGATAGTAATATACTTAGTTACCGCAATCAATTACTTACCGTTCTTTTATTGCATTCTTGATAAGTCAAGACCATAGGAATATAGGAGGCGAATTATCTTGAATCGGCGAGTAGTGATTCGGAAGAATACTATGAGATTAATAATTCGGTTAATTAGCGCAATTGTGAACAAAATTACTAAGGTAGGAATTCTTGAATGACTCAATAGGATTGGTGAACCAACCACGACACTGGAATATCTCTAAAATCTTGATAAAAGCAACTCTCAAAGACGTTCGTAGCACAATTCTAGTTTACATTGTTAGTTATTTAGTTTTCAGCATTGAGTTACAAAACAAACAAAGCTTTTATTCATTACTTGCATAATTAGTAGCAATAGTTTATTTTCGTAAAAGTATTGGTCATAAGTCTCTGTGGGTTCGACATCCGATTTTATATAATCACTATATTACTTGTACGACCACGTACACTTGCGTGTGCATTTGGACGCAACAATATCCTATTTTCCCTCCAAAAGTACACGGGAACTGAAACGTTTCAGAAGAAGAAGGGACTACATACACAGATGACAACATTTTGTGTAATAATTGCGAAATAACGGCAAAAACATTAAGTGCAAGCGTTACAAAAGTAATTCTTTACGAAGGAATATCACAATTTAATTGCAAGATACCTTTTCAGATTCCGATCTTCTGGGTATCCCCGAATCATTTAGTATCACATTTTTTGAATTCCGACTCAAAAATCATGAAATCAAAGGCTAACATCTATGATATACTATCTGGGAAGGAAAATTCTATCTCCGAATATTGGGAGATGTCGGGCATAACTAAGCTCCGTTCACCCAAATCATTAACAACTTAAGGTATCTTTGCCTTTTGTATTTCAAACTCACTTTGTGATTAAGTAGTTAATGAATTATTTGAATTCCCTTTTTCACAAGGTAGAGTGAATCCCTCATTAAAAACAAAGCCCTATTCTTCGGCATTACGAGTGAAGAAATTTATTCGTAATGAGTCAGATGTCTAAACCATCTTCCCGAATATATTTTTGCGGTGAAATTACGAATCTTCTTACAAGTATTCCGAGGTTGGAATTTTGGAACGGATTGCTCACCCAGGAAAGGTTCTAACCAAAGAAATCTTACAAGAGATTTATCATAAAAAGGAAAATATGAAAAGTTTCATTCATTGAAAAATCTGCACAAAACTATTACAAAATAATCACTAAATCCAAACGGAGCAGAGAAACAATCAAACACCAAAGGGAAGAGAAATACAAGAATTTCAGAAATGATTTAAGCATGATCATCATTAGATGAAACTTTCTTTTCAAAAAGAAAATCATCATTTGCATCCCCAGAATCGCTTTCCTCCTCTGCTTCATCTTCGTCATCCTCTTCAGCATTATCATCTCCGAACATGTCGCCAAGAAGATCACGAGCATCTTTTAACTTTTTTCTCAGCAAGAGCATCAGCATGATCAAACGAGGAAAGGTCAAGCCCTTTCACAAAATTTAAATGAGTCTTAAGGACAACCAGATTAACAGCCTTTTGTTTTTGGAAGGCATGAATTTCTTCCAGTTGTTTAACCTTCTGCTTATACTTGTCTTTCCGGTGCATAAGTTGCTTCCCGCGCTCCTGCAAGTCTTCGGTTTTTCTCAAAATTTTAGCAATAAATCTATTTTTCTTCTCCAATGAAGTTTTCATCTCAAGATCTTTCTCGGTGTACTTTCCCTCAAGCGCAACTATGTCCCTTTTACTTTGATTTAAGTCAATCAAAGTTCTATTTAGATCTCCAGAATCTTGAATGTTCTTAACTTGTAATGATTGAAATTCTGCATCAAGCTAGGCGAATTCGGTATTCCGAGAAGACAATCTATCTTGGAGATTCTGGATTTCCTCATTTGCTTTTTCAAATTTGGCTTCCGTCTGTATGAGTTTCACCCTTAAATTGCCAATAGCCGTATCCTTCTCGGAGATCTCCTCTTTCAGTTTCGGGAAGTCAGACACCTAATCTCGAAGACGTTCCAACTCCACTTTATATTGATCAGCTTTTTCCTTGGCTTCAGAGAATTCCTTATTAAAGCGAGATTGCTTCGCCTTCAAAGATGACAACTCCTGAGTTAGAGCGACATTGTCTTCATTGAGTTTATCAATATGCTTTGATTCACCCTCAGAACGCTCTAGACTTCCCGCCAAATAAGTCTGAGCGTGCAATAAAATCATCAAAAATTTATAATGAATTAGGAAAACGTGATGGAGAAAAATTTATAGAAAAGATTGAAAAGAAACATACCTGGATCATAAGCCCTAAAGCAATCATGTTCATCTGGTATGAGGGCATGTCCTTTAGAACGACGTGTTCTTTTGGCCCTATGAAGTTATTGGCAAAAGTACTCATCACATGAGGATTAGCCAATAAATTTGCCTCATCAGATAAACTGAAAGATCAGGTATGATTAACAGTATGAGGAACAAAAGACTACATCCACTTGACTGCGGGATTATTAGCCCAAAGAGCTTTATCACCAGTATCAACTTCATGTGAATCCTCCTGAATAGGTCTTTTTCCTTCTGCATAATCAGAAGGTCGACCTGATGAAGTTGCAATATCACACGGGAGGGTGTCAACTTTAGGAGAACTGTCAGCCTCATCCCGAGAGGCATCAAATTTGGGGACAGCGGCAGGCTCCACACCGGCAACATTGGCTCAGTTATATTAGCAGCAATAAATGTGTCTTGGAGAGGTACTTCAAAAACATCATCAATGATCATCACCTCAGGAAGAGTAGCTGATAAATCTTCTTCTTGAGGAGGCATTCTGGTGCTAAGCCTATCTTCAGTCTTCCCAATCACGGAAGGTCCAGAAGAAGATTGCTTCTTCAATTTTCTCTTCTTAAGAACAGGCTTGCCAACATCCCTTGAACCTTCAGCCTCCACACTCAACCTTTTTCTGACAATGGAATGAATATTATCCAATGTCGAATCGTCATCATTTAGGAGAATCAAGGCTCTTGACGATGATCCTTTTTTATTGGAACGACCTGGCGAAATAGAAACTATGAAGACAATTGTGATCAGAAAAAGAAGATTAATAAAAATAAAACCTTTATTTTTTCCAGAATCATCCAAAGTGCGAATGCCCCGTTACACCGCCATTGATTCCCAAGTCCTAGCCGTCACCGAGAATCGGATCATTGTTTCAGAAAATTCACGAATATTCCCCCAGAATATTTAACTCGGGATTAAAAGTTCTCGCATTCCACTTCTCCGGAAAAGACCTGGCGTCACTACTCACTAATTGGTGAGTAGGAATAAACACAAAATATTAAACCATAAACGGTCGTGACTATCTTCAGGATCCTCGAACAATTTATTGTACCCCCTGGCCCTAAACATTATCATAGAACCCCTTACAAAACGAAGGGAGTTCAAATAAAAAATATGATCCAAGGTAAGTTGTACATTGGCAAGACGAGCAACGTATTGATATAATTGAATTAAACGCCAGACTCCGGGTGTAAGTTGCGCAACACATACTTGGAGACGGAGGCATAAGTTATCAATCAACGAAGTTAACGGTAAATTAAATCCAATAGTGAAGGGGTAAAGATACACTGCGGAAAACCCAGGTAAATGAGAAGTAACAGACCTCTCCGATTTAGGAACAAGAATCTCCACATGGTGTTCCGCCCAATGACACCTATCAATTACGGAAGGGATAAGATCTTCAATAATGTGGGATTTAATCCCTGACATCATCGCCATTCTGTCACTATCAGATTCATATTCGTTTATCTTCAAGTCAGTAGTATGAGAAGGATGTTTGGGGAGTACACCATCCACATGAGGAAGATTTATCTTTCCAACTTCAACAACACCAGTACCAGCAGATAAAGAAGAAGACCCAGTAGATGCAGCTACAATAGCATCGCCCATCAATTTCTTATGAGGCATTCTATTTTTAGGTTTTTCAGCACCTATATGAGGAGGAAAAGCATCAACAATAACGGTCTTTTCTGGTAAATTGCTTTGAGAAGATGGAGGAGAAGACATGCTTACGAGAAACAGAGAAGAAAAGGAAGTAAAGGAGATTAAAAATTGAAGAACTTTGGAGCGGAAAATTTGAGATGAGATAGCAGAAAAAGGTAAAATTTGAACTTTTGTAGAAAATGTAAAGCTGCCATCATTACCTTGGGAAACGGCGAGAAAACAAAGGGCACGGTTATAGCCACGTGGCCTATGTCTGACTTCATCATTTAATGCAAGTCCTTTCAACTTCTGTGATTATGCCACGTATTCATCATGCTAGTGGGCCACGATCTGCCGCCAGTTACAACGTTTCCTCTTCCATGGAAAGAAGATTCAAATGTGTAGATTAGAGAGAATTGATGAAAATCGGCGGACAATTTCTCGGGAACATCTTTGTGATGAACCCGAAAAATTGAGGGAATATCTGTATGGGTAAAAAATGTACCTGACACGTGGACCAACAAGTAGAAGACATGTGTCAGTTTATTCAATGACGAATAAATATTAGATGGTAATGCCGAGCATAGCATTTACGGAAAGGCAGCAGATTGGGTCAACGGTGAGAACATCAACAGAAACAACATATAAGACCCTCTTTATAGCGCATTAAATGGAATTAATGCAGTAACGGCTGAAACGGTTATTAACGGCCAGAATCAAGGAAATTAAATGACAATCATTAATTCATCAATTAATGATTGCCGTTACAAACACACAACGGGAAGAGCACCAGATAGGATCATATACCTATAAATATAACTTTCATTAATAGAAGGAGGATCCAAGTTTGACTGGCAAAATACATTATCATCATTATTTCTTGCTTATTGTCACTTTTATTCTTGGGTCATCAAGCTTTCATTCATTCTTGAAGATTAAGAACGACGCTATTGTTGTTCATCAATATTGGAATAAGTTTATTCTTTCCTTTTTATTTATCTATTCTCTATCAATAACTAAGAAATTACTTACCTTAATTCTTTTATCTAAATCAAATTACTACCAACTGTAGTTAATCTCAGCACGAATTCAATTGTTTGAGTTAAATATAAATTTTGACCCAAACAGGCAGTTTAGTCAAATTACCTACTTTTTTCTAGGAGTTAGTACTTTCTTAAGGGGTGTGCAAATGGCTAAGTGAACATTGTTTTTTATCCGAAGGGAGTATTTTTCCTTGACAGTATAGACCTGGTACGTATGGAAAGTGAAAGGATGTATATTTGCTGCTTTTTAGTTCTGATTGTTGGAAAAAATACTACAGTCAAACCTCTCTATAATTGTCATGCAATATAACAGCATTTCACTATCATCCGGAACCGATTTTCATGTTATATTTTACTTCTCTATAACAGCATTCTACCTATAATGGCAGTGACATTCATTATAGCTGTACATTCTTTATAAAATCACCTCTCTAAAGCAATCATACTCAAATATTATGTAATTATGTTTTGTAAGAAATATATTATGTATAAAAATAAAATATTAAAATATTTATAGTAATCGTTACTAATCTCATGCAAATAGTAGAAGAGTCCACTGTTAATCTATGAAAATTTTGTAAGTGTTGTTGGGGTCCTTGAGTATATCTTTTTTTTGGTTGCGAATCTATGAAAATTTGGTAAGAAAAGTCATGGATAATTGATGTACTCTTGCATTCTAATATAATCTGTTGGAAAGGAGAATGTGTGTGTAAATTTATTTTTATTCTAATTAGTGATTTTGATGCTTTAGAAACATCTTCATATCACATTTGTATTTCTGAAGGAATATTATTGAATTTTAGTTTATGCTATTATTATTTTGTTGTCTTGACATACATGACATATTCAGCAGTTCACATGGACTAATGCGCGCAATGCTCACACATATTGTGAATTAGAAATTACACGAATACTAAAAGTTTTAGTCACGACAGAGCAACCAAAACATCATAATGGAATGAATTATACATCAAGAACATCGTCTATGGGAAAGTAATAAGTGAGATACAATCATATTGTATGTTTGGTGGTTGGACCTAATACCATTAAAATTAATCTCATCACATATTGTACTTAACTAAGTGTAGTTGTTCAACTTTACAGGTTTTAAAATTTCTAATCATTTTGCATTTAAATTTCATGTTACTCGTCATACACATGTATGATTCAATATAATAAATTTATTTTAAAAATTTTGTACTGGTTAATATGAAATACACGTGCAATGCACGTGTCCAGAGACTAGTAATCTGAAGCACATGAAACGATAACTTTACATATCTTTGAACTTGATACATCATTGTCTAACAACAAGGTCGTATGAAGTTCAAGGTAAAACTAAACAATGCATTTTGACTTCTTTTGTTAAGAATTCAAGGTAATGTGTTTATTGAAACTAGAAAAATGTTCAATCAGAATAAACATTTCTACAATAAGAAGAAACATTATAATAGCGGGTTTAATCAAATTCTTCCAATGGATCATGTGAATTACTAGCTGATATTAAGGAAATGAAACATATTTAATATTTGATCATAGAATACTAAAGAAGATGTCAACAGTTTCAGCTAACGAAAGATAAGTATAAACAATTAATAGTCCTTATCCAAAGGAGCTCAAATATAGTCTATTAGCTGATTGACAATTATTCAAAAGTATTTTTTGTTTTGGTAATAACATTGCTTTATATTTAAATAGTTATGTATTTTCTGGTAGAGGTGCTGAAAGATCATACTATGTAGTATTTAGTATGCAAACTTAGTTTCTTGTGCAATGAGAAGTATACTCTTTCTCCTCCCTTCTAACGCTTAGCAAAGACCATGCTGGAGTGCTCCACAATCTTTGTAGAAAGGAAAAAACGAGGATTGATTTAGTCAAAATTTAACCAAATATTTTACTTATATAATATTCTTTTCTTCATTCTTCTTTATCACCGATATATACTCTAAAGTTAAACTAATCGTACTTCTTTGAATAAACAAGAAGTTACTACAGCTGTTTCATTGGAAAATTAGACTAAACCATTAAATAAATTACAAGGCCTTGCTATAAATACATGTCTTCCCTTGATAGTTTCCACACACAAATCACTTCAAGAAAATAGAAAGATCATAAAATACATTCAAAGTATAGGAATATGGCAAAGCCACTAGTGAGCTACACAACCTTCCTTGCTCTCCTCTTATGCTTCCTCCTCATCTCATCCAATGGTTTGTACTTCTTAATTTGTTTGTCATTTTGTGAATATTCTGAATATATACTACGTTTGCATATATTCAATATCCAAAATAAGATTTTAAAATAATAATGATATTTCTCCATCCAAAGCTAGTTCTGGCGATTTCTATAACTATTACTCACCATCCATTTGCATCTATTTAGACCAAAACTTACAATTGAATATTAAGTAGAATTGTGAGGATCCATCACAAATTCATCAATTACATATTGATTGTTAACCTGTCGTAATCCTTTCATGGTATAGGTAGTTAATTTTTTGAGAAGAAATTCATATATTTGTATTCCAATAAATGACTTTAACAAAAAGGAAAAATTGTAATAAGCTGTTGTTTCATGCAGAGATGCAATCGGCTGAGGGCAAAACTTCCCGGGCCAGGAGCAGGGTATATGCTACCACCGCTTGCTTGTTTAGCGAGACTTGCGCCAAATGGTGCAAAATAGAGTATAGGGGTGACTTTGTTAAGGGCCAGTGCATTAGAAAAGGCATCTTTCGTTATTGCTTCTGCTGGTACAAGAGCGACTGCACCTAAGAAGCATCAAATGCTCTCAGAATTCTCGTTTCTTATGTATGATAAATAAAATATAATGTGTTGTCGTGTATCTGAAAGAATAAAAACACTACCAATTCGCTAGAATTGAAGTGAACGTGACTAAATTATGTTTGTATTATGATATTGTATGTTTGCTTCTTCAGGTCAGTACCGTATGTGCCAAGTAAGTATTAATAAAAATAAATTGTTCGCGGTCATTTTGATTGAGTTGACTGGATGTTGTCGTTCATTTATGATGTTGAAGAATTTCAATTTCATTTATATCCGAAAAAATGACTGAAGTAGGTGTTATCCCTGTATTGAAATTATGTATACCTAAAAACAGAAAACGTTTTAGTTTCGAGCACCCAAAAAATTGTGTTTTTTTAAGAAATTTAATCCTCACAATTGTCTAATGTTTGGATTAATTACTCCCACGATAGAACGAAACTTTATTATGCAATACTAGCAATGGAAATTGCAAAACTTCGGTGAACTCAACAAAGTGCAGTAAATCACATAACACTTACTTTTAAAACAATGCACAGAAGAGAGGATAAAGAAGGTTTACTTGCAAAGAGTAATTTTGTTATATCAGTATGTGAAATGAGATGAAGCCTCTGAATATTTTATGCCAACTAACAAATGCAAAGGTACTTGATCGGAAAGAAGGGTTTGTTTGGTCACGATTTTCAATTCGTAAATGACCATTGGGAAATAATTATTATGCGAATTTTAAATTAAATATTGCGTTAAGAATATCAGGAAATAATGAAAATAAAAATAATTCAGTCCAAAAAAAAATTATCAATCAATCAGATCATTTGACCAAATTTGAATTTGAAGCTTAGCAAGGACAGTAACGCAAGAGGACACCTTTTCCTCAACTCTTTAAGATTTATAGAAGAAGTGATTCTATATATAAGCACATAAAAAGTTCATTTCCCTCCAACTAGGGACAAATTTCACTTGTAAAAAGTGGCTTTTCAAGTTTCATTTCCATCCAATTTTATGTCCCACTATTTTCCCATTCATATTTCATCTTTAAAGCCCAATACTTGAAGTCTTTAAAGTCCAACAATAAATACGAGTAATACAATAACTAAAAGTTAGAATCTGTATCAGCAAAGATTGAACTTGTAGTTTGACCAAATTATTGGTTTCAATTCATCAAAACCCAACAAATAGGTACAACAAATTAACAAACTTAACCAGTTAAATTGCAATGACAATTACATTATCACAGTATATGAACTTGTGTATAAGTGGAGTAGCAAAACTAAAGCTCACACGAACAGCAACAACAACATATTCAGTGTAATTTCACAAATGGTATATGCAGAAGATAGGATGTACGCAGACTTTACCCCTATTTTTATGAGATAAAGAGGTTGTTTCCGATAGACCCTCGGCTCATAGGAAGTGCAGTCGAAGCAGGAAAGAAAGAAATAACTATAGCAAAAAGGCGAGGTAAACAAAGCAAATGAGAGAACAAGTAATACTAAGAAAAATGAAGAATAAGATACTATGTGCATACTAGGTAATACTACTAATTAATGAGCTGATGAGAAGAGGAGACTAGCCCCCTTCCTCTCCCGCGTTAAAATCTGCTATATATCGCCAACCTCTCACACCTTCTTATTGGTGCCTCTGCGCACCTCCTCCTCACATTCCCAAATCATCTCAACCTCGCTTCCCTCATCTTGTCCGCCACAGAGACCACTCCTACCTTGTCTTGTATAGAGCTCACACCGTGTGATAAATTATAATCAGGTTTAGTTACATGTTATGTTTAATGTTTTTACCTATAGTAATTCAAAAAATATCAAATATCTGCCCTCTGAATATACAATGGTATAGACTGTATTGGCCAGTTACGCATTAGGTGTTTACACCTAAATAATGAATGCATGACATGTAACTAAATTATGGTTACATAGATAATTATCACTTAATTATGGTTAGTTAATGTATATTTTCACATTCATTAAATCACTTAATCATAGTAAATTGAATTCGTTAGATGTAAGCATTTGGTGCGGATAAGTATTTATCTATTATATCATCCCTGATACATTAAAGATAATAAAGGGGCAATTCTACCACGTACTTACCGGTTTTACTGCGTGAACTCAATAACTTTTACCGAAACTTTATATATGTATCAAAAATTCACTAAATATTTTTAAATATCTAACCGTGAGCTCAGTTATCATTGAATATTAACTTAAGATCGCTATAAGAAGCCGTAAAATTTGGGATCCAACTCTAGAGATAATAATTGTAATAAAGATGAAAATAATAACTGAATTATCAATTAACACATCAAAGTTAGAATTAGCAACCATCAATATCGCTTCATCTTGTACTTTCAGCAAATTATTGGTTTCAATTCATCAGAATCTACTTCCATGAAATAGTTAGGTTGCACAAATAGCTAAATTGTGATTGTAGTGTAAACATTATTGACGGTATTTGAGTATATAACTTAATTAAAGTCGTGTATAATGTTAGAAAAATATTCTTTTCTTTTTAATATCTCAAAAATAAGTTACCATATTCTTTATTCTTTACTAGCCATTAATCACCTCACTTTTATTAGGCTTAATGGCAGAATTCATGTCGAATGAATTTGAAGTTTTCAAACGCTATCATTATCTTCAATTTGATCAAATTGTCTTAAAAGTTTTCAAAATGAGTATTTACTCTATGTTATCCTTTGAAGGCATTGAAATCCTTAATAATGAGCCTATTCATTCTACCCAATAAAAGACCATATTGAATAGTCATTATATACTCTAAACGGTGGAATGACCGTTGTTAGCTCTTTACTCACTCGTATTTATTCTTATTCAATAACAATCTTTAAAGTGTCATTACTTGGCATTCAAACTGATGATAACGTTGGTTTATTATCAGATGGTCAGCCTATTAGTTGATGATCTTCCTCCTATATAATTCAAGTCCTAACATTTGTTGATTAGATAGAAATGACGAAAACATAAATTATTCTCCTTTTTTTTGCTGGGTTTTTCACTAAAATAAATCTTTGTTAGATTTTGGCTCCTAGTTTTGTACTAGAAGAGCTTGTTGAATCCTGGGGGATACACCCATACCGGGTGAAATATCCTTAAGGACAGTGCCATTGGCATGCCTCAAGCTACGAAGAATTCTCTACAATTGTTCGTGATGAAAGGAAGTCCCTACAAGTGTTCGTGAAAAAGAAAAGTCCCTACACGTGTTCGTGATGAAGTATTTTTCGTAAGAATTCCAACATATAATTGGAGTACCAAATCTAAAGGTCACACCAAGTGACAAAGTGCTCAGTCTTTAGTTACCTGATATGTTTAATGTTTCCAACCTTTACAGCTACATCTATATACTAGTATTAGCTTTTGTAAACAACTCGAAAAATTCCATATGTCAGCCCTTTGAATAGATTTTTTTTAAAAAAAGCGCTCTCTAAATCTAATGGAACAGACCTTGTTTTTCCAATTATGCATATTAAAAATTGAAGAATTTTTAAAAATAGATGACACTCTTGTCATTCATTCGAGGCTGAACGTATAAGGGCAATAATTTCATCTAGATATTGTTGTCTTTACCTCTGTTACCAAATGACCCTATAAGAATAATAAACATAGTAAAACTAATAAGAATAGATGAATGATCAACTAAGACATGAAATTTAGCATAGAAAATCCTGCTCAAATAAGAGAGAAAGCATAGCCTAAAAAGAGTAAAATAACATCATTATAAAAGGAGAATCTTTACCAGATGACCCCGTAATCGAATTAAAGTTTGATCAAAACAGTATTTGTTCCAACTTAAAGTTGTAATCTAGGTTTAAAAGGTGGACCTTTAGTGCCTATTTTTGTGTAGTTTTTCAACTAGAAAACAGCAGCCCTAATTTCCAAAAAGTATCTGTAAATTGGAATCTTCATTTTAAAGTTTTGTCCTATTTTATGCAGTAGTGACTGTTTGTGAAATTAAATAATTACTTAGAATGCCAATCTAGGCATTTTGACTTTTTTAGTAAAAATTCAAGGCAATTGGTGATTGAAACCAAAAGACTCTTTCAATCAAAAGAAAATTTCAACAATCAGAAGAAACATTATAATAGTAGGATTAGTCAAAAGTTTCAAATGGAGCATGTGAATTACTAGCTGATATTTGGGAAATCGAGTTTATTTTAATTGTTTGGTCATACATAAGGAAGAAGTCAAAAATTTCAATGTCATAATACAAGATGAGTATAAACAATTAAATAGTCCTTAACCAAAGGAGCTCTAATATCTTATCACCAAATACCCGGGATGAGAATGACAGACATAGTATTTTTTTTATTATTTTTTTCTAATTGAAAGGTACAAATAGTAAAGCATAAAGTAAAATACCTAAAAAGTTGTTCATTGGCCAAATACATAGACGACCCTTGAATTTTGCTCCAATTTGCATTTTAACACCTCAACTAAGGACAGTACATGTTGAAGACTCCAACGTAACTTTGAATGTACCTATTAAATACCTCATGTAAACCAATATATATACGTGACAAAATAAGACTTTTACTTACAATTGAGCCAGTAAAAAAAATTAGACAGATTTTTGTTAATCTTGCATGGCTAACTATGCACCGAGACTCAAATGTGAGACACCTACCTCATACTCACTCTAACTATTGTCCCTTACTACTTAATCTAGTTAAAAGTAAAGGGAGTACTAATATATTATTTAGGTGGGAGAATACTGGAATTTGGAATTGTATTAATTGGTTTTAGCATGAAGAGAGTGATGTGGCCCAAGTGGTGAATTACCAAAAGGCCTATATTAAGTTATTATGTGTGGGGATAAGCTAGACTCAATAACTATTGGTCTGAGTAGGCACTCTCTATAAATTGAGATCAACGCCCCTTTCCCTAGCTACAAGAAAAATCCTAACATATTCTATTCTTGAATATGTCGTATATTGGTTGGCGTCCCATCGGTTGAGATAGCTAGTGAATTGTGGAAGTTGGTCTTAGGCTTAACCGCCTATTACTACCGCGCTGCTGAATCAATGGAGATGAATAGTACACATCCTTTCTTCAATCTCAAGATTATGTTTATAATTGTATCTTAATCTCTGCTATGGTTATGAATTAATTATCTTACAGTTCAACATTACTGTTTCAAAAATTTCTAATCATTTTGAATTTAAATTTGGTGATGCTTCAATATAATAAATTTATTTAAATAGTTTGTACTGATTGATATGGAATATACGTGCAACGTACGTGTTCATAGGCTAGTTACCTTCAGCACATGACTTTGAACTTCATACATCATTTTGTCTAACAACAAGTTCGTATGAAGTTAAAGGTAAAAATAAACAATGCATTTTGACTTCTTTCATTAAGAGTTCAAGATAATTTGTTGATTGAAATTAGAAGACTGTTCAATTAGAATAAACATTTCAGCAATCAGAAGAAACATTATAATAGCGGGATTAAACAAATTCTTCAAATGGATCATATGAATTACTAGCTGGTATTAAGGAAATGAAACATATTTAATATTTGATAGAAAACTAAAGAAGATGTCAACAGTTTCAAGTTAACGAAAGATAAGTATAAACAATTAATTAGTCCGTATCGAAAGGAAACTCAAATATTAGTCTGTTAGCTTAGTTGATATGTATCAACTATTGAAAAGTATTTGTGTTTTGTACTAAAACTGATTTATACTTAAATAGTTATGTATTTCCTTTTCTGATAGAAGTGCTGAAACGGATATATATATATATATATATGCTAGTCTCTGGACACGCATCTTTAAATTTTTTGATGCATGATTAAATTTGAATAACCAGCTAAAATTATTAAAAATATTTTTCCCGAGTAACCAAAATAAAGATTAAAGAATAAAGTACAACTATTTGAAAATGATGAATATGATAATTGCTGATCTACAATTTTATTGATGGTAATTAATAATTTGAATAAAAGACTATTTCTCTTTGTCCTATACGTATGCAGGGCTGGGACTCTGTCCAGACTTGCAAGCTTTTTGACACTGCTTTGTAAATATCACTTAGTAAATAAAATTTTTACTTACTAAAAAAAAGAGAGAGAGAGAGAGAGAGATTATTTCTCTCTACAAGCAATCGAATGGGTAAATTATAATGTATTAGAATAAAATGCTATATTACATTCGAAGAGATTGAAGGATTCAAATATGAAACTCTTCATTATCATTTAAAAGCAAATATAATTACCTGAAAGACCAATAAGTGATATTAATTATGATCAAACAGAAGTTAATTAATCAAATTTCAAGAAGATAGAAAAAGAAGTCCAAAAAGTAAGCACATAAAGGTTAACATAAGTCTTATTTCACCTTCACATACCACTTCACCACCCATCAAGTTCCTGCTCGAAAGCAAGAAGCAAGGGCGCAACAGCTGTGTGAAAGCCATTGCGCCTAAGCACATCCCTTTTCTTGAATGAACAAAACCAAATGATTCTTCTAAAATGATTATTCCTCACAATTGCTTCTTCAGATGCAGCGGAACCATGACAATTCGGAATATCTCCCTCACCCATCCTCACTAGCTATCTAAACATAGCTATCCCTCTTCATTTCTTTTCACCTGAAGAATTCTATTGCCCACGTAATTTAAGGTGAAAAAATTATATACTTATCAACATTTGTATTTTAAAAATTCACATGACACACTACTAATTATTTAGTAAAAATTATTTGTGCTGATCAAAGAAATAGGGTAAATGAAACAAAAAAAATTCCAAGCACAGTAACCCATGCACACATATAGAAATGAAGACATAACTGAATAAAGAGAAATAGTAACAGCGGAAAAGAGCAAAAAGTATACCTGTTGTTGCAAAATCGATGAGTCTTTTAGGGGAAAAAAATGATACAGTGGTTGGGTAATTGCCGTGCACTTTTATACAGTAAAATAAAGCATGTAAAAATATAACATGTACAGTGAAAGATGAAAGAAAATGTGTAACTGAAAATGATTATGACTAATTATTAACAAAGTTATGTTGTTAATTATTACTACGTGGAAATGGAACGTTGGAAGATTTAAGGGGAAAACTGAAATGTAAATTTAAAGTCATATGTACGTGGAAGATGGCCCATTATATTTATGTATGTATAAGTTTGGTTTTAATAGATGAGTATGGTCTTTTATTTGTTTTTAATGCAATTAACTCTTCACATTCTTCAGATTTTAATAGTAATGACTGAATTCATCCTGTATATTTTACTATTTATTTTATTATTTATTGTAAGAAGCATTCACAGTTTAGTACAAAAATATTATATAAATAATTTTTCAAGTAAAGAATAAAATTGTCTTTCAACTTTTGAAGGATATTTTGATAATTTAACTTTGACTTTAGAACCTTCCCACTTTTAGTAATCTATGATACATAGTATGCAAATTTAGTTTCTTGTGCAATGAGAAGTATACTCTTTCTCCTCCCTTCTAAAGCTTAGCAAAGACCATGCTGGAGTGCTCCACATTCTTTATAGAAAGGAAAATACGAGGATTGATTTAGTCAAAAATTAACCAAATGTTTTACTTATATAATATTCTTTTCTTCATTCCTCTTCATCACCAATATATACTCTAAAGTTAAACTAATCGTTCTTCTTTGAATACACAAGAAGTTACTACAGCTGTTTCATTGGAAAATTGGACTAAACCATTAAACAAATTGCAAGGCCTTGCTATAAATACCTGTCTTCCCTTGATAGTTTCCACACACAAATCACTTCAAGAAAATAGAAAGATCATAAAATATATCCAAAGTATAGGAATATGGCAAAGACACTAGTGAACTACACAACCTTTCTCGCTCTCCTCTTATGCTTCCTCCTCATTTCATCCAATGGTTTGTACTTCTTAATTTGTTTGTCATTTTGGGTGTGTTCGGTATGGAGGAAAATATTTTCCTGGAAAATGTGTTCTTGAAAAATAAGTGAATTTTTACTTATTTTCTCATGTTCGTTTGGGTAGCGGAAATAAGTGAATTTCTTACTTATTTTCTCATGTTCATTTGGTTGACAGAAAATACCCACCCAAGCCCCAGAACTCCACCCCAACCCCACCACCCCATACCACACCAACCCCCCACGCCCCCCCACCCTCCACCCCCACCCCCCACCCCCAATTTTTTTTTGAAGTTTTAAATTTTTTTTTTGAATTTTCTAAACCACCACATCCACCCCCCCCCCCCCCCTCCCCCACCACCTTTTTTTTTTTTTGAAGTTTTAAATTTTCTTTGCTGAATTTTCTAAACCACCACATCCCTTCCCCCCCCCCCCCCCCCCCCCCAAAAAAAAAATCTTAAAAAAAGTTTTAAAAGTTACTTTTTTCGGATTTTTACACCACCCACCCCTCCAATAACCACACAAACTTTCAATTTTTATAATTTTTTAATAAAGATAAAATTAAATAGGAAGTAGAAAATTTTGTTTTGGGGGGGGGGGGGGGGGGGATAGGGGGTGCGTGTAGAGAATCAAAAAAGAAAACCTTGTAAAAAAAAGAAATTTGGGGGGGTGGGGGATGGGGGCGGTGGGGGGAGGGTGCCGCACGAGGGAGTGGTTGGGAGTAGGGTGGTGCATGATTGCGGAAGTGGTTGGGGTTTGGTAGTTGGGGGTGGGGTTGGGTGGTGCAAAAAAACAAAAAAAAATCAAAACTTTTTTTCCAAAACAAAATTAATTTATTTGGGAGGGGGGGGGGGGGGGTGGGAGTGGTTGGGGTTGGGGGTGGAGGCAGGGGTGGGTGATGCAAAAAAAAATCAAAACGTTTTTTTAAAAAAAAAATCAAAACTTTTTTTTCAAAAAAAAATTAATTTTTTTGGGGGGTGGTGGGAATGGTTGGGGGTGGGTTGGGTGGTTGGTGGAATGCATTGTGGACTTGTTTTCCCTACTTTTATTAGGGAAATCATTTTCCCCATTTTTAAGGAACTTGTTTTCCTAAAGAAAATTTTTTTAAAAATTTTTGACCAAATGAATATGAAAAATTAAAAAATGTTTTCCTTCATACCGAACACACCCTTTGTGAATGTTCTGAATTATACTATGTTTACATATATTTTATATCCAAAAATTAGATTTTAAAATAATAATGATATTTACGCCTCCATCCAAGCTAGTTCTGATAGATTTCTATAATTATTACTCACCATCCATTTGCATTTATTTAGACCAAAAATTACAATAGAATTGTGAGGATCCATCACAAATTAATTAACTCCACATTGATTGTTTAACCTGTGGTAATCCTTTCATGGTATAGGTAGTTATTTTTTTGAGAAGAAATTCATATATTTGAATTCCAATAAATGACTTTCACAGACTAAAAATATTGTAATAAGCTGTTGTTCCATGCAGAGATGCAAGCGGCTGAGGGCGCTTGCCCGAAAAAGAACAAGACTTGCCGGGACAGGAGCAAGGCATATGCTACCAGCGCTTGCTTGTCTAGCGGGACTTGCGCCAACTGGTGCAAAAAAGAGTATAGGGGCGACTTTGTTAAGGGCGAGTGCATTAGAAAAGGCCTCTTGTCTCGTTATTGCTTCTGCTGGTATAAGGACGACAAGTGTACCTAAGAAGCATCAAATGCTCTCAGAATTCTCGTTTCTTATGTATGATAAATAAAATATGGTGTGTTGTCTTGTATGTGAAAGAATAAAAACACTACCAATTCGCTAGAATTGGAGTGATTGTGAGAAAATAATACTAAATTATGTTTTATTATGATATGGTCGTTTTCTTCTTGAAGTAATCTAATTAATTTAATCTAACTGTGCGTGGTAATTACGATTGAGTTGACTGGATGTTATTATTAATCTGATGATGTTGAAGAATTTTTATTTCGTTAGCACGGGAAAAGATTATTGAAGTGTTTGCTACATGTGAGCAGGGGCGGACCCACGTGTTGCCAAGTGGATTCAATTGAACCCACTTGGTCTGTAAATCTACTGTTTATGTAGGGAAAATCATCATCACATTTTAATATATGAAACCTTTTGAATCCACTAGACACAAAGCTTGGCTCTGGCGCAGCGGTCAAGTGGGTTCAAATACACCTTCAGAATGCGGGATCGAACCTCTTTAGACACGCTGCATGTTGTATTTTGTTACTTTTGGCCAATTTTCCTGCTATGCTACAAAGATCAAAGTATTGGCCAACAAAAGTCAGTTAATGTTGATTGGTGGTCAACTAGCTAGCCTTTATATTGTCTTTCTTTTTTTCCAATGTCACCTTTTATATTTTGTTTTCTTACTCAAATTCAATAAAAAATAATTATATAAAATCTATTTTACCTTAAAGAAATTAAAATTTTATAAAATGAATTTTGATACTCTCTTTTATAGTTTTTTTGCTAAAAGATGCAACTATATTTGTTGAAATTATATATAGTTTATTTTAATATAGTTAATCAGTTTATATTAGTTTTTTAGTTTACAACTTTTTTGTATCGTCTTTTGTTCGTAAATAACAAAATTGGTCATTATGAATGAATTTTGTTAAATTACATAGAGTTAATAGATTTTTTAATTCTTGTTGAAGTAAAACTCTTTTAATTAGATAGTTTTTCTTAAAAAAAAAAGTAATAGGTTCTTTGTAATTTTTTTTTCTCAAGTTGTTTTAAAAAAAATTGAGGGTTGAGTTTAAAATAAGTCTATTTTGAGATTACATTATTAACCAAAAAAGGGCGGGGGGGGGGGGGGGGGATTGTTCTGCTTAACGCTGCTTAAACTATTGGTTATCAATCCTCATTTATTACGTCGTAATTGAACCCGCTTGTGTAAAATCCTGGGTCCGCCACTGCATGTGAGTATTAATAATTAACTAAGGAATTTGTCCGCACTTTGGGCAGTCGTTAAAAAAAAAAAAAAAATCTAACTAAAGAAATAATATTTGCTCTCCGATCAATGTTATAATCTCTCTATTCTCCAACGGCAACATCAACAATTATTTTAATTATATTATCAAGATTGATACCAAATGATAAAAGAAATCAAGCTTAACAAATTTAACATCGAATAAATGAGAGATGATCTATTCTTAAGCAATAGGCCAAAAATATTTTCATCTAATAATTTGCATTTCTATTGCATAGAATAAAATATTTCGCTGTAACTTCTAATACACATGCAAGCATGTATGGGCATTTGGTCTTTTTCTTTTAGTCTAAATTGTAGTAAAAAAAAAATCCACAATTTTTAAATAAAATAAACATAAAATGGAAATAAAGAAACTAAATCAACAAATATTGAATTACATTCAAGTCATATAATTTTTTCTTATTATTTTTCCTTCTACATTTTTCTTTTACTGTTCATCTTTCTCTTACTTTTCCAATTCACTAATTTCCCTACTATTTTTTTTGGTCCTTTTCTCCCTATTCTTACCCAGGGGCGGATCTACAGTAGCGGGTGTGGATTCCCGTCACGGTAGATCCTGTAATTATATTGGAAAATATAGGAAGAGTATAAGAATTTTCAAATGAGAACCCACAACTAAATGTGCGGCTGGTTCGATGGCAAGGAAGGGACCCTTGCATTGGACTTCACTTTTTTTATTTATAAAACATTAACAAAGTCAACTGAAAAAGAAATCAGCTAATAAAATATCACTTTTTACCCAAATTCCAATATTTCAAATCAAATTTGAAATAAAATAAGTGAGAAACAAGAAAAACTTAGGGTTAAACAATTATTGGGAACTCACAAGCTTAAAATTTTGGATCCGCTTCTGTTCTTACCTTAACCTTCCTCTTTAAATCTGCTGATTCCAAGAGTGCTCGCATGCGTTGCATTTTTTTTTCCCTGCAATTTCTATGCAAAAAACAGGGGAATAAATTCTTTTACTCTTCCTATCTAATATTTGTAGTTACTTAAATAAATGAAGAGAAAAGAACTAAAAAAATATTGTTCTTTCAATTGGGCAAAATGGGAGAAAAAATACAACATAATAATAATGTAATTTTAGAGAATTTTCACTACTCGCGTGACCTTCCTGCCATATTCTTCACACAATGACAATACAACAACAACAACAACCCAGTGAAATTCCACAACATGGGGTCTGGGAAGGGTAGAGTGTACGCAGACCTTACTCCTACCAAGGTAGGACGGCTGTTTCCGAAAGACCCTCGGCTCAATAAAAAAAAGCATAAAAAGAGGTCAGATAAGGCTAAAAGATTCAAAGCGATATGGAAATGAAATAACGCAAGCGACACAGATAACATAGGATAATCAAAGCACAGGAAATAACAGATAATAGCAGAAATCAGAGCACAAGAAATTATACTGCGATAATGCGACTACTAATAGGACAGGATAACGAGACTATCTACTAACCTTCTACCCTAATCTGGGTCCTCCAAACCCTCCTATCTAAGGTCATGTCCTCGGTAAGTTGTAACTACGTCATGTCGTGTCTAATTACCTCTCTCCAATACTTCTTCACACAATGACAATAAAGATCTGAAAAATGCTTGTGAAACCATTAGAAAAGGCTTTTTTTTAAGATGAATGATCAAGTAATACTGAAATTTAGCATAGAAAATCCTCCTCTAAGAGAAAAAACATAATCTAAGAAGAGCAAAATAACATCATTATATAAGGAAAATCTTTTACCACATGAACCCGTAAGCAAATTAAAGTTAGAACAAAACATTTTTTTTCCAACTTAAAGTTGTAATCTAATTTAGAATGCGGACCTTTAGTGTCTATTTTTGCGTTGTCTTTCAACTAGAAAAAGCGGCCCCTAATTTCTAAAAAAAAAAAAAAAAAACTGTAAATTGGAATTTTCATTTTAAAAATATTTCCAATTTTGTGGAGTAGTTACTGTGTAAAACTAAATAATTATTTAGAATGCCAATCAAGGAATTTTGACTTTTTTTATAATTAAATTGAAGTTAATTGGTTGATTGAAACCAAAAGACTCTTTTCAATCAAAAGAAAATTTCAACAATCAGAAGAAACATTATAATAGTAGGATTAGTCAAAAATTTCAAAAGGACTAGCTCATATTTGGGTAAACGAATTTATTTAAATTGTTTGATCATATAATAAGGAAGAAGTCAAAACTTTCAACGTAATAATAGAAGATGAGTATAAACAATTAATTAGTCCTTAACCAAAGGAGCTCGAATATCTTACCACCAAATACCAGGGCTGTAGTATTTTTATTTCTAATTAAAAGGTATATATAGCAAAACAAAAAGTAAAATACCTTAAACTTTACTCCAGTTTCCGTTTTAATACTTCAATGAATGCTTGTACCTGTTGAACACTCCAACGAACGTAATTTAAAATGTACCTATTTAATATCTTATGCAGACGTAGCAAAATGAGTGATTTTCACTCACAGTTGAGCGAGTAACAAGAAATGTACTATTTTTTCTTTATTTTAAAAAAGATTGTTCATTCTTCCTTCTAAAGCTTTATTGTTTTATGTTTTTGGTACATGAATCTAAAGTTTAATGACACATGCAGAATGATGATAAAGATAAACAACGTTGCACAACAACGACGTAAGGTCATAAATAAAGATAAAGATTTTGGATAAAATATACATTCAGATTATTTCAATTGCATTAAAGCTTGTTCCTTTTTTTATTTTTGGTTTTTCCACATTTGTCTGTCACTACGGAAAAAGTCACTATTTTCCCATTGGAATTTTCAACTGAAAAATGTTTAATGACTATTCATGTTTAGTGGCTATTCTCATTTAATGTCGGTGAGAAAAAAACTTAAATAGTAGTGTGTTCACACGGAAAGATCAAGAAGTTTCTCAACATTTCAATGGAAACTTATTTCCCAACATGTGTTTTCCCAGTGAGCTGATTTGATGGAATGAGGTGAAAAAATCATGTTTTATAATACAAATTTCCCACTGAATGTCGGAGGAAAAAAACTAGGAGTATGTTTCTAGTAGTGGGTCCATCCGGAAAGAACTTCTGACTTTTATTCCCTTGTTAGAAAAGAAAGATACTCATTCAAATTTAAACATTCCCTTGTTTACCAAGTCGATCTCCCTTCATAAGGCGATTAGGGATACAGAAAAGGAATATGAAGGTCACAATCAAGAAAGAATATTGATTAATAAAATGGTGATATTTTGAATATAAGCACATCGGAAGTTTATTTTGGGGAAAAAATGTTGAAATCAAATGGCTCAGATACATTCTTATAGCCCAAGCAATTAAGATATGTAATCAACTTTGGATGTTAAACTATCACGCCTCCAAATTAAGGTGGGGTGTTATTGACATTGGACCTTAAATTAACCGTCGAGTGAACTCGGCGTTAGTTGTTTTATTTATTACTTAATAAGTTATTCTAAACAAAGTACATGCAATATAATATGCTGGAATAACTGAATGTATTTTTATATTATCACTACAAGAAAAAAAATATTTGGCAACAATTTTTTTTTTATTGTCATAGATTGATTATTGTTGCAAAAAGTACTTTTGACAACAAAAAAAAATATTTTGTTGCATGAACTTTCCAAACGGCTGTTGCAACAACGTGCAACAACTTTTTTTTTTGTCAAAAGTACTTTTTGCAACAATAATCAATACTATGACAACAAAATTAAATTCTTTGGCAACAAAAAAAATCATTTGCCAACAACAAAACTAAGTTGTTGCCAAATATAAAAAAAATTGTTGTCATTTCTATACTTTCTTGTAGTGTATATTAACGAATTATCGGGTCCCAAACTAACCAATTTCTGAAATACTGAATATAAAAAAACCTGCTAGTTTAGTTAAGTCATGAGCCTCTAAAGAATATTAGGGGAAAAAAACCTCTGGATACATAATGTCTTTAGGGCATAATCCGAAACACTATCTATCGAAAGTAAGCTATACAAAGAGAGAGTCCCCCCGCCGAATAACAACGGAAGAGAGCGGAGACCTGTCGCTATTAGAAATAGAGGTTTTTCCTTCGAGTGGGAAATTTGTACTATAAAATATGATTTGTTCACCGAATTATCTCACTAGGAAAATGCATGGTGGAAACAAGTCCCCATTGAAATTCTGAAAACTTTCTAATTTTTTCGTGTGAAAACATTACTTTTAGGTTTTTCTAATAGACATTTAGTGGTAATAGGGAAATTTCAGTGGAAAAATAATATTTTTTAATTGGTTGTGTGTGTGTGAGATGAGACTAGGTAGTAGCATCGTGCTCAATAGTACTTGTGTCTACATACAAAACAGAAGTAGGCCTCTTCGAGTACACCGCCACAGTAATCAATAAGTCTCATTGGCTACCCCATAAATGGTGGTGCAAGACTTACTGATAAAAACATGAAATGCATGATTATATATAAGTACCATTTCATAAACTGGAATTCTAACTGAAAATAAATATTCCCTCTGTCCAAATTTATGTGACTCTCTTTGCTTGTTAATCAGTCTCAAAAAGAATGACACATTTCTATATTTACTAACAATTTAACTTTAAAATATCCTTTTTACCTATAATAGGTTATGATTTTTAGCCACAATACTATCTATGACTTATTTAGATTACAAGTTTCAAAAGTCTTCATTTTTTTCCTAAAGTTCGTTCTCAGTCAAATACTATCACATAAATTGAAATGAAAAAATAACTGATAATATCTAATACTGTATATAGTTGTTGCAAACACTATCACATAAATTGAAATGAAGAAAGTAACTGATTATCCTATACGGTATATAGCTGAAAACTATTATTTTTATCAGATTTGAAAACTGAGGTCTATTCTAAATATAGAGGGTTATCATGTAAATTGAGTTAAGTAGCACACAAGTCGCACAAGAAAATATATATCATGTTGATTACTTTTACATTATTGTTTAAAGTCGTAAATAGTAATAAATATGGTGAAATAAGCACCTGCTTGTCCTCACAACCACCTAGTCACAAAATACACTTCTAGGTATTCTATCAAATACGTAGGAGCATGCATTTTATTTAAATCTCAATTAGTAAGTTAGTAGAAATTTTGATTCACAACCGAAAGTCACAAGCGTAAATTCCAGTTTGTTAATTCATGAAAAGTGTTGGAAATAATAAAAAAAAAAATCAAATTTGTAGGAAACCAAAATTGGTTTGGATTTGATATCTTAATTCATGTCTAGTTATGATTTATAGTCAAATTAATCTAAAAATAAGTTGTCTTGTTTTGAGTTAAAATAGGTTCCTTCCAAATCGTTGGTGTACCTAACTCAAATTAGTGTTTCAGTTCAACAACAATCCTCAATATTCATTAATAGCACCGTTTAAAACCTCAATCTTGGTTGTTAATGACTTCTCATGATTTCATTATGAAACAAAGAAATAAATTCACTACTTACTTTCACTACAGTTTTTTATATCACATATATCAAGCCCAAAATAAAAAGGGTAACATCCGATTCAGAATTTGTAACATATATCAATGTTTCTAGAATCAACGAATAAAATATTACTACCTAGTATGGTGAGAGTTCATTAGGCCGAGGTCACCATTATAGAGCAAACCCCAGCTTCAAAATTGTGAAATAAGTTCTCTCTCTTTCTATGTTTGAACTATTTATACTTTTTCTTTCTTAACTATTATCTTGTATGGTAAGAGAGTTCTTTAGGTTGTGTGCAACATTCTTAATTATTCAGTTGTACCAATTTTATTTGTACATTCTTCTTGGGGTTCGTTCTCACAGCATCAACTCATGCAGCTATTTTTGAAATACGACCTTTGTCCTATACATCTAATATGATTAATTCTCTCTGCCATAAAAACAAAACTCTCATCTCTAGTGTCACCCTTTATTCAACGGGTCTCGTAGGAAACATGTTACTAGTTTCTTGTTATTAGAAGATATATCGCTTTAATGTGCAAGATGTTGTTTCTTGTAGTTGTTATCATAATCAATCCATTTATTCACGAGTTCCCAACCTTTAAGCTGGCTTGATCTCTTACTCATTAACTTTAATTGTGCTCAGCATTTCTATCTTACCTAAGTTGGTGATTACCTAATAATAGCATGTGCTTTTATTCATTCTTGTGGCTATGACATGTCAGCCTTGTTCTAGACGAGCTTCTCACATTTCGGTAAAACGTCTAAAACCTTTCAATAGTAGTATCATTTTGCATATGGGAGACTAATAGTTTTCCCCGCTTTCTTCTCTATATATAGTAATTGGAATTTTCTTTTTTGAACTAGCACATAAAGGTGTTCTTATTTGGTAACCTCTCCTTTTAATAGAAGTCCGTCATCGATTTTTACACTTGTGCACCTTCTTTCATTAGTACATTGCGTATTCATTCCATCAATATACGATGGTCCTCTATAACTCTATTTCCTTTGTTCTTTTTCTGCAAACTGACAACTTCTGTTTCAATACTTAACATTAGAATTACTTTTTGTTCAGGCAAATTGAGCCGAGTGATCACACTCAATAAAAACCCTGATACTTGTTCATGTTTGAACATGATAACACTTTACAAGTATTAGTCATATTTTTGTATCTTTCTTATTATAGCATATCACCTGGCTGGTCATCTGTTAACACCAGTTATTTCTTACTAATTTTATCTCTATTACAACTCATATGATTGTGCTTTTTAGCCCCTGCTCTAATAGGTTTGAGCAAGTGATACTCCATGGAAGGTCATGCATATCAGTTGTTCATACAACCTCCCCTATATTGTTTCTTACACCAAGTTAATGTTGGAATTAATGCATTCACAGGGATACTATCCTTGACTTTTATGTTTTCTAGGAGTTCTTTATTTTTTCAAGAATATCATTTAGTCTTTCACTATGATCTCTTAGTTTTTCAAGAAATCTTTTAAAAGTTTGTAATACATGTATCTAGTGAATTGTGATACATGTATCTAATTATTTGTGCAAGACTTTTGAATTGGTTTTTTGAGTAGTATAAATAGAGATGTAATTGATGATTGTAATCATCTCAAGTGGCCTTAAGTAGCCTAATACAACTTGAGCATTCTCTAAGAAAAATATTATCTTCCTATTCTTTCCTACAAATTGGTATCAGAGCAGTTTTCGTTCTTAATCTGGGGTTAGGTGAAGAAGAAAAAATTATGGCATCTAAAACAAATGATGGTGTTGATTCTTCAATTGTTCTTACTCCATTTTTTGATGGAAATGACTTTGAATGCTGGAAGATAAGAATGAAAACTTATCTGAAAGCTAAAGGTTTGTGGACTATTGTTGCAAATGACTATAAAGAGCCAGAAGACGATGGTGAACTTTCAATAGCAGAGATGAAAAATCTTGAGGCTAAGCGTCGTCAAGATGCAAAGGCTTTGAGCAAAATTCAAATGAGAGTCTCAAAAGCATTTTTTGCAAAAATTACTACTTGTGAGACTGCAAAGCAAGCTTGGGAGTCTCTGGAAGCTGAGGTGTATGGTGACGAAAAGGTACGCACTATCAATCTTCAAACTCTTAGAAGAGAGTTTCAAAATTTGAAGATGATAGAATCTGAAAAAATCGATGAATATTGCACAAGAGTCATGAATATTGTTAATGAAATGAGAAATCATGGTGATGAAATTTCTGACCAACAAGTTGTGGAAAAAATTCTAATTAGTGTCACAGAAAAGTATGAGTATATTGTTGCTATCACTGAGGAGACGAAAGATCTTTCTAAGCTTTCCATCAAAGAGCTAGTTGGATCGTTTCGTGCACACGAGAAGCGAAGATTTTTTCGTGAGAATTAACCCAAAAAGACGGCTTTCCAGTCCAGAACCAATGAGAATTCTCAAAATTTCTCAAAGAATCAACAAAAAAAAAAAAGAAGTACAATCCAAAAAAGAAGCAGGATCGTGATGGCTCTACTAAGAAGGTTGAAGAAAAAGGCGAGAAAAGTACTAGTCTTTTTTGTAAAATTTGCAAAAAGACTAATCATAATGCAGAAAAATGTTGGCACAAAGGCAAGCCCCAATGTAACTTTTGTAAAAAGTTTGGCCATATTGAGAAGGACTTCAGGCACAATCAACAGGAGCAAGTAAATTTCTGTGAAGGAAAAAAGGAAGAAAAGGAAGAAAACCTTTTCTACGCTTCTCAGTCTGATGCTTCAGTAAAAAGCAATGAATGGTATGTTGATAGCGGTTGTACCAATCATATGACTGGAGATGAAAAGGCTTTCCTCTCAATTAATCGCAGCATCACTTCTAAAGTGAGAATGAGGAATGGAGCCTTAGTTGATGCAAAAGGTAGAGGTACCATTTCGATCAACAGAAAAGGGAGCGGTAAGCAAATTCATGATGTCCTTTATGTTCCTGACTTGGAAGAAAATTTTCTTAGTGTTGGTCAGCTCATGGAAAATGGTTATTCTCTTGTGTTTAGAGATAATTGTTGTAGAATTTATGATAAAATTGAGCCAAATCAAGTCATTGTTGAAGTAAAGATGATAAAAAGAAACTTTCCTTTACAACTTCATTACAATGCATTCAAAAATGAAGTTGTAGCTGATTCATGGCTTTGGCACAAAAGGTTTTGTCACTTGACTTTTCATGGTTTGAAGCTTCTGAAGCAAAAAGACATGGTGCAAGGCCGACCTGAGATACATACTGAGGTGGATCCATGTGAAAGTTGTATTATGGGAAAGCAACATAGAAAGTCTTTTCCAAAAGGGAAGTCTTGGAGAGCAAGTGTACTTTTGGAACTAATCCATACAGACATTTGTGGACCAATGAAGACTCCATCTCTGGGAAGCCAAAGGTACTTTCTAATTTTTATTGATGATTTTTCAAGAATGACTTGGGTTTATTTCTTGAAAGAAAAGTCAGAAACATTTGCTACATTCAAGAGATTTAAAGCCTTTGTTGAGAAGCAAAAAGGCTGCAGCATCAAAACCATTCGCAGTGACAGAGGAGGTGAATACACAAGTCGAGAATTTGAAGAATATTGCAAAAATCAAGGCATTGAGAAGCAACTTACAGCAGGGTACACTCCTGAACAAAATGGTGTATCTGAAAGGAGAAACATAACCATTGTTGAAATGGCCAGAACGATGATGAATGAGAAAGGGCTGCCAAAATATTTTTGGGCAGAAGCAGTACATACAGCAGTGTACATCCTCAATAGGTGCCCGACAAAGGCATTGAAGGATAAGACACCAATTGAAGCTTGGAGTGGAATGAAACCTTCTGTAAGTCATTTTAAAATTTTCGGGTGTATTTGTTATGCTCATAAACCTGCTGAAAAAAGAACAAAATTGGATGAACAGAGTCAAAAATGTATATTTCTTGGTTATAGTGATGTGACAAAAGGCTATAGGCTTCTCGATGTCAAAACTAACAAACTTGTTGTTAGTAGAGATGTCATTTTTTATGAAAAATAAGCATGGAATTGGAAAGATAAAAAGGTGGAGAATATTTCTATCATTTCTTTAAATGTGCCAAGTCAAGAAGAGGAAGATATCCCTCAAGGAGGAGAAATCTCAGATCCAGAAGATGAAGAACCACCTCCAAGAGGAACAAGAATGTTGAGTGACATCTATCAAAGATGCAACTTTGCCTGTATTGAGCCAGAAAATTATGAGGAGGCAATAAAGCATGTTTGGAAGACAGCCATGGTAGAAGAAATTCGGATGATTGAGAAAAATAATACTTGGGAGCTTGTGGATGTACCCAAAGAAAGAGAAGTTGTAAGTCTAAAATGGATTTACAAAATCAAACTCAATCAAGAAGGAGAAATTCAAAAGCACAAAGCAAGGTTGGTTGCTAGAGGTTTCACTCAAAAGCCAGGTATTGATTTCTACGAAACTTTCTCTCCAGTTGCACGTCTTGAGACAATTAGAACCTTAATTGTTGTTGGTGCACAAAAGAAATGGAAGATTTTTCAACTTGATGTTAAGTCTGCATTTCTAAATGGAAAACTTGATGAAGAAATTTATGTTGAACAACCTCAAGGATTTTTTGTTCAAGGGGGAGAAGAGAAGGTGTACAGGCTAAAGAAGGCTCTTTATGGGCTGAAGCAAGCGCCAAGAGCCTGGTACAATGAAATTGATACATACTTTCTGAAAGATAATTTTCAGAGAAGTAAAAGCGAAGCCACTTTGTATGTGAAGCAAGAACATGGCAGCATTGTCATTGTTTTCCTCTATGTGGATGATCTGATTTTTACAGGAAATGATCTGAAGATGATGCAGAAATTCAAGCAAGATATGATACAAACCTATGAAATGAGTGATCTTGGGTTGCTACATTATTTCTTGGGCATTGAAGTTTCTCAAGTGAAAGAAGGAATTTTATTTCTCAAAAGAAGTATACTAAAAGTATTCTTCAAAATTTTAAAATGATGGATTGCAGGTCTGTGGCTATACCATTAGCAGCAAATGAGAAATTCAGAAAAGATGATGGAGCAAAGAAAGCTAATAGCTCACTTTACAGGAGCTTGATTTGAATCCTGCTATATCTTACTTCAACAAGACCTGACATTATGTTTGCTGCTAGTTTATTATCCAGATTCATACAAGAACCAAGCCAAGTGCATTTTGGAGCTGCAAAGCGCGTTCTGCGCTACTTGCAAGGAACAATGGATTATGGGATAATGTACAAATTTGATGGAGATTTGGACTTAATTGGCTATTCTGATAGTGACTGAGCTGGAAGTATAGATGACATGAAGTACTTCTGGTTATGCTTTCTTATTTGGTTCAAGCATTTGTTCTTGGTTGTCAAAAAAGCAAAGTGTTGTTGCTCAATCTACTGCCGAAGCAGAATATGTCTCAGCAGCTAAGGCTACTTCTCAAGCTATTTGGCTTAGGAGAATTCTTGAAGATATTGGTGAAAAATAAAAAGAAGGGACTGTTTTGTATTGCGATAACAAATCAGCGATTGCCATTGCCAAGAATCCAGTCAACCATGAAAGATCGAAGCATATTTCCATCAAGTACCATTTTATCCGAGAAGCACAAGAGAAAGGTGAAATTCAGTTGCATTATTGCGAGACAGGAGAACAACTTGCTAACATCTTCACCAAAGCACTTCCTAGAGAAAAGTTTTGCTATCTTCGAGAACGCATTGGAGTTGTCAAGCAAATGCATTAAGAGGGAGTGTTGGAATTAATGCATTCACAAGGATACTATCCTTGACTTTTATGTTTTCTAGGAGTTCTTTATTGTTTCAAGAATATCATTTAGTCTTTCAATATTATCTCTTAGTTTTTCAAGAAATCTTTTAAAAGTTTGTGATACATGTATCTAGTTATTTGTGCAAGACTTTTGAATTGGTTTTTTGAGTAGTATAAATAGAGATGTAATTGATGATTGTAATCATCTCAAGTGGCCTTAAGTAGCCTAATACAACTTGAGCATTCTCTAAGAAAAATATTTTCTTCCTATTCTTTCCTACAGTTAATGGTTATACACATGCATTGGATAGTCTGTCTCCACATATGCATAAGCTCTCATATCATAAGCACTTAATTGAGCATATGGGGGTATTCCTCCCAAAACTATAATATCACCCGTAGGCTTTTCATATAACTAGACACTAGCTAGCTACAGGTTCTCTTATTCATCATGTCACAATTATTTTTTCATACACTGATAACTGAAAATTCTTATCCGAAATATTTTTTATCACTATGGGTTTGTAAGTATACTAAACATTGTGAACATATCTCAAGTCTATAGGCCTTAAAAATCCTATTATTCTGAGATATACATGCTATTTTTATACCTGTAGAACTGCATACTCCTATATCATAATATTTCGCCTTGAGCTTAGGTTTTTTATCTTATATAACTGACATACTGTTGCTCATAGACATAGAAAATATAGCATCACTACTGATGACACAATATATAAAAACTATTAAAAACTGAAGTTCTCTTGTGGAAGGTTAAAAGTGCAAAATCAACACCTTGTGCAATGAGGAAAACTTATTGTTTATCATCCCATTCAAGGCCTTATTAATGCTATGGCAACATGCAAACAAGCTTAAGTAAGTTCATCTAAATAATTTCAAGAAACTCTCTTGATTACAACGAACTGAAATCTCTATATATAAAATAAAGCAGGCATAGACAATGTAAAAATATCAAGTGTTATCAGAATTCGTATTAAACCACCACTATTATCCTAGGCCCCACGATGGATGCCAAACTGTTTACCCTTAAAATGGATAACAATTGAATTTGTACGCGATGCTAAGGATATGTGATTTAATTTAACACGACATTAGATTATACGACAAACAAAGAAGTAGAATGAAATATATAGATCTGACCGTGATGAGTGCTGATCGGCCTCTGGTACTGAGAACCGAGGTCAATCCCCTATGACCGGATACTGAACAATGAGTAATAATGAGAAACTTAGAAAAGCTGAACGAATTTTGATGATTATATTGCCTTCTTAGTACACGGTATATCTCTGTGTTGGGAACAAACTGCCTAAAAATAAATGGAGGTCTCCTCTTTATATAGTAGAGGAATCCTAACCCTAGTACAATTCTAAAAAAGGAACAGAATCTGCTGATAGTTGTTAACGCAATCGGTGCCGAAATATCCGGCTGATGGCGGATATTTCGGTCTTCTTGTCATGGTGCCTAACCGCGATTTCTGTTCATCAGTCCACGATTATTTGGGCCTCGATCGCTCCTCCTATCATTCTTGCTCGGTTCGATGTTTCGCCCGTTTCCCCTTCGATTAGGTGGATAAGGGTGATACCTGTCATATGACGGTCTCTACTATCAATCTGTCATTCTCCTTGATCGATCATTCCCTTTACTATGGCGCTATGATACCGAGGAGGCTCTTAAAATCTTATCATCTTCAACCCTGATCTTTGATTGATACCTGTTGTGTACATCAGCCCAAGTGATTACCGGGTACTCTACCAGATTTTGCTTTATCTCCATAGATGCAATCGAGCTTCTTGAGTTGAGCCACTGAGTGAAAGCCTGAACGGCCCAATCATCAGTGACCGGAGGTAAGTCCATATGCTCCATTTGAAATCGAGCCACAAACTCGCGGAGGGTTTCATCATCTCGCTGCTTAACGTTGAACAAATTCAATTTTCGGGTTTCGACCTTAATGGCTCCGGCATGAGCTTTGACAAAAGCATCCGCAAGCATGGCAAATGAGTCAATCGAATGTTCAGGCAAGTTGTGATACCATATCATTGCTCCTTTAGACAGGGTTACCCCGAACTTCTTAAGCAGCACCGATTCCCTCTCATCCTCAACGAGATCATTGCCTTTAATAGCACATGTATATACAGTCACATGCTTGTTTGGGTCGGTATTCCTGTTATACTTTGGGATATCGGGCATACGAAACCTCTTTGGGATCGGCTTCGGCGCTGCACTTGGCGGAAAAGGCATTTGGACGAATGTTTTTCGAATCCGGTCACTTCAGCACCGGAGGTGCCCCAGGAATTTGGTCGACCCTTGCGTTATAGTTCTCCACCTTCTTGTCGTTCGCCTCTATCTTTTTTTCCCCGGATTCTACTCATTTTGTCAGTTCCTCGAGCATCCTTATTAGCTCGACATTTTGTCCGAGATTGTTCCCATTATTTCCAGCAATCTGCCTTTCTTCGGTTTCCTACGTCTGTTCAGATGGAGCAGCGTCGGGTGCTCGATTTTCATTTTGCAGTTGTGCTATAACCTCCTGCTGGGCTTGCAACTGTACCATAGCCATGTCCAACTGGTTCTGGAGCTGTTGCACGTGGCTCCATTATCCCCGCCGACGGGCACGTCGCCTATTGATGATCCGATCTGGTTAGGATCGACTGGGGGTACGTTGTTATTAGGTACCCCATTGTCGTTTCCCTCATCGTAGCTTGATTCAGCGTGAAAGTTGACAGAATGAGAGTCTAACATGTCGGGTAAACATGAAATCAAACTTCAAAGAACAAGTGTAAAAATATCGAGTGTTATCAGAATTCGTATTAAACCACCACTATTATCCTAGGCCCCACGGTGGGCGCCAAACTGTTTACCCTTAAAATGGATAACAATTGAATTTGTATGCAGTGCTAAGGATATGTGATTTAATTTAACACGACATTAGATAATACGACAAACAAAGAAGTAGAATGAAATATATAGATCTGACCGCGATGAGTGCTGATCGGCCTCGGGTACTGAGAACCGAGGTCAATCCCTTATGACCGGATACTGAACAATGAGTAATAATGAGAAACTTAGAAAAGATGAATGAATTTTGATGATTATATTGCCTGCTTAGTGCACGGTATATCTCTGTGTTGGGAAAAAACTGCCTAAAAATAAATGGAGGCCTCCTCTTTATATAGTAGAGGAGTCCTAACCCTAGTACAATTCTAAAAAAGGAACAGAATCTGCTGATAGTTGTTAACGCAATCGGTGCCGAAATATCGGGCTGATGGTAGATATTTCTGTCTTCTTGTCATGGTGCCTAACCGCCCTTTCATCTCGCTTTAACGCCTCGTTCCAAGTCGAGCTTGGATACCGGATCCTGATAGGATCGGTCTCATACTGACCGAGCATAGCTTTCACATCGGGAAACTGAGGATATCCGTTTCCTCGGTTTTACTCGTATACAGATAGTCCCCCATTTCCCAAGGTAAAATATTGACTACGGGAAATAGATCTAGATAAAGCTAATTGAGCTGCCCCTCCTTGCCTAGGACAAGACATCCTTTCAAACTTTTCACACTCTGCCCGATGTCGGCTCATCATTACTTCGGCCGCCTAATCTTTCTTGGGAAGCCACCCCTTGTCAGAGTCCTTGATCCGCTACAAAACCCTTTGGATTGTCCCCTATATAAAGCTCATGTACCTTTCCTTTGCCATTCACCTCCATTCTCTAAACCTAAACTCTGTTTCTCCAAAAACCTTGCTGCGATTTCTCACCAAGTTTATATTCTTTCCCGAGTATAATCTTGTTTGTTGACTCAGCTTGGCCATTTGCGCTCAGGTGATACGGGGTGGAGAAGATCTTTTTGATCTTGTATTCTTCGAAGAACTTGCTGACTTTGTTTCCTATGAACTGCTTCCCGTTATCACATGCAATTTCCGCAGGTACCCCGAATCGACAGATTATATGGTCATAAATGAAGTCAATGGCTTCCTTTTCCCTAACCCCTGTGCTTCAACCCATTTAGAGAAATAATCAGTCATAAGAAAAATAAAATGCGCCTTACCTAGGGCCCAAGGAAAAGGCCCTACTATGTCCATTCCCCATTTCATGAATGGCCATAGAGAAAGGACCGGATGAAGCTCTTCTCCCGATTGGTGTATCGACGGGGCGTGATTTTAGCGTTAGTTGCATTTTTGAACGAAGGTTTTGGCGTCTTTCTCCATCTAGTTCCAATAGTAACCCGCTCTGATCAGCTTACGGACCAGTGAATTGGCTCCGGAGTGGTTTCCACAAATCCGCTCATGAATTTCCCTCATAGCATAGTCAATTTCCCCCGGCCCCAAACATCTTGCCAAAGGACCGTAGAACGACCTTCGGTACAGCTGGCCATCGACCAAACAAAATCTGGTTGCTTTGGTTCAAAGGGCCCTCGAGTCTTTTGCACGGGTGGTAGCTCCCCTGTTTGAAGATAGTCTACGTATTGGTTTCTCCAATCCCAAGTGAAGCTGGTTGAATTTATCTCAGCATGGCCGGTCTCAATGATGGAACTCATTAGCTGTACCACAGCGCCGGAATAAAACTCTTCCGATTCTACCGATGATCCCAGGTTTGCCAGAGCATCGGCCTTATTATTTTGGTCCCAAGGCACATGTTCGAGTGTCCATTCCTTGAATCTACGAAGGACCACCTGTAGTTTTTCCACATATCTCCGCATTCGGTCGTCTTTGACCTTGAAAGTATCGTTCACTTGATTTACCACCGGGAGGAAATCGCATTTGGCCTCAATGATTTCGGCTCCCAACCTCTTTGCTAGTTCTAGACCTGCAATCATAGCCTCATATTTGGCTTCATTGTTAGTCAAATGAACAAATCTAATAGATTGTCTTATTATGTCACCATTTGGTGGTTTGAGAACGATCCCCAACCCGAACCCTTTCATATTAAGCGATGTCCGTGTATAAGGTCCAGACTCCCGAACTAGTTCCCGAAGTGAGGAGTAGTTCTTTATCAACTTCGGGGATCATGGTCGGCGTGAAGTCGGCCACGAAGTCTGCTAGTATTTGGGATTTAATAGTAGTTCGGGGTCTATATTCAATATCGTACCCGCTAATCTCGACAGCCCATTTTGCTAACAGGCCCGAGAGTTCGGGTTTATGCATGATATTCCTCAATGGGTATGATGTCACGACATATATAGGATGGCATTGAAAGTAAGGCTTTAACTTTCCAGATGCACTCAATAAAGCTAATGCAAGTTTTTCTAAGTGCGGGTATCGGGTTTCAGCATCACCTAGGGTCCTACTTACATAGTAAACTGGGTATTGCGTACTTTCTTTTTCTCAAACCAGGACATCACTTATCGCTATCTCGGATACCGCCAAGTAGAGATACAACTGCTCAGTCACCTTTAGTGTGTGTAGCAAAGATTGGCTCAAGAAGTACTTCTTGAGTTCTGCTAAGGCCTTCTAGCACTCAGGGGTTCAGGCAAAGTCGGTCTTTTTCTTTAGCAATGAGAAGAACTGATGTCTCTTGTCCGAGGATCTGGAAATGAATCGGCTCAGGGCGGCTATCCGTCCGGTCAACCTTTGCACTCCTTTGATGTCGTTTACCACGGTGATATCTTCAATTGCCTTTATCTTGTCCCGGTTGATCTCAATCCCTCGATTCGATACCATGAATCCGAGAAACTTACCTGAACCAACGCCGAAGGCACACTTTTTCGGGTTCAGCTTCATGTTGTACTTTCTTAATATGTCGAAAATTTCCTGTAAATACTTTAAATGGTCCTCTGCTCGCAGGGACTTAACAACCATTTCATCTATATAAACTTCTATTGATTTTCCTATTTGGTGTTCGAACATGCAGTTGACTAGCCGCTGATAGGTAGCACCGGAATTTTTCAAACCGAAAAGCATTACGTTATAGCAATATGTTCCAAACCTAGTCACGAAAGAGGTTTTTTCTCGGTCCCTTGAGTCCATCTGTATTTGATTGTACCCGGAGTAGGCATCGAGGAAAATCAGTGTGTCGTGACCAGCCGTAGCGTCAATCATACGATCGATGCTGGGCAAAGGGAATGAATCCTTCGGGAAAGCCTTATTTAAATCTTTATAGTCTATGCACATTCTAAATTTGTTTTCCTTTTTAGGCACCACTACAATATTAGCTAACCATTCCGGGTATTTAAACTCCCGAATGGATCCTATTGTAAGGAGTTTAGATACCTCTTCTTTGACGAACGCATGCTTGACCTCGGGTTGCGGCCTTCACTTTTGTTTGACTAGATGTAAACTTGGGTCTAGACTCAACTTGTGTGTTGTCACCTCCGGTGGGATACCTATCTTGTCTAAATGGGACCAGGAAAAGCAATCAGAGTTATTTTTAAGAAATTCAATAAACTTTTTCCTGAGCTCGGGGGTTAACCCCGTGCCCAGGTACACCTTCCTGTCCGGCAGATGAACGAACAGTATGACTTGCTCGAGTTCTTCGACTGTGCATTTGGTAGCATCTGAGTCATCGGGTATCACAAAGGACCTCGGAATCTGTGATTGCTATTTGGCACTTTCCTCTTTGTTCAATACTGGTATCTTTGTCGTCGTAACCGCTTCTTTGACTGCGAACATCTCCTTTGTGGCCTGTTGCTCACCATTAACGGTTTTGATCCCTTCTGAGGTCGGGAACTTCAACGCTTGGTGTAGAGTTGAGGGGACCGCTTTCATAAGGTGAATCCATGGTCTTCCCAACAATGCATTATATCCCATGTCTCCCTCTATCACATAAAATTTGGTCTGCTGCGTGGTTCCGGCTGTGTTGATCGGCAAGGCGATCTCACCCTTCGTCGTTTCGCAGGCCATGTTGAATCCGTTGAGCTCGGACTGCTGGCATGATCTGATCTAGTAGTCCTAGCTGTTCGATGACTCTGCATCGGATGATATTAGCCGAGCTACCTGGATCAGTCAGCACACGTTTAATTTTAAATTTATTAACAAGAACATATATTACTAGTGCATCATTGTGAGGCTAAACGATGCCTTCCATGTCCTCGTCATTGAATGAGATAGCATCATCGGGGTCATAATTTCGAATACGTTTTTTTCTCGTTATGGAAACTTTGGTGCATTTCATTACCGGCCCCTGGGGAATGTCCGTTCCTCCCATGATCATGTGGATCACTTGCTGAGGCTCTTCCGGTCTATCCTGCTTATTGGCATCCACGTTCTTGAAGTGAGTTTTGGCTCGTTCACTTAAGAACTCTTGAAGGTGGCCTAAATTAAATAGACGAGCTACCTCCTCTCTTACCTGTCGGCAATCTTCGATTCGATGACCGTGGGTGTGATGGTATTTATAGATCAGGATTTTATCCCGTTTTTCAGGATTAGATTGGATTGGCCTTGGGTGCCTTGCTTCCCGGTTGCTGCTAACGGCCGCAGCTATGGTCGCTACATCGACGCAGAAATTATACTCGGACAATCTTGGGACCTCTTTATTCCCCGAGGATCTATCGACAACATTTCTGTTCATCAGTCCACGATTATTTGGGCCTCGATCGCTCCTCCTATCATTCTTGCTCGGTTCGATGTTTCGCCCGTTTCCCCTTCGATTAGGTGGTAAGGGTGATACCTGTCATATGACGGTCTCTACTATCGATCTGTCGTTCTCCTTAATCAATCATTCCCTTTACTATGGCGCCATGATACCGAGGAGGCTCTTAAAATCTTATCATCTTCAACCATGATCTTTGATTGATACCTGTTGTGTGCATCAGCCCAAGCGATTGCCGGGTACTCTACCAGATTTTGCTTTAGCTCCATAGATGCAATCGAGCTTCTTGAGTTGAGCTCCTGAGTGAAAGCCTGAACGGCCCAATCATCAGTGACCGGAGGTAAGTCCATACGCTCCATTTGAAACCGAGCCACAAATTCGCGGAGGGTTTCATCATCTCGCTGCTTAACGTTGAACAAATTCAATTTTTAGGTTTCGACCTTAATGGCTCCGGCATGAGCTTTGACAAAAGCATCCGCAAGCATGACAAATGAGTCAATCGAATGTTTAGGCAAGTTGTGATACCATATCATTGCTCCTTTAGACAGGGTTTCCCCGAACTTCTTAAGTAACACCGATTCCCTCTCATCCTCAACGAGATCATTGTCTTTAATAGCACATGTATATACAGTCACATGCTTGTTTGGGTCGGTATTCCTGTTATACTTTGGGATATCGGGCATATGAAACCTCTTTGGGATCGGCTTCGGCGCTGCACTTGGCGGAAAAGTCATTTGGACGAATTTTTTCGAATTCGGTCGCTTCAGCACCGGAGGTGCCCCAGGAATTTGGTCGACCCTTGTGTTATAGTTCTCCACCTTCTTGTCGTTCGCCTCTATCTTTTTTTCCCCGGATTCTACTCGTTTTGTCAGTTCCTCGAGCATCCTTATCAGCTCGACATTTTGTCCGAGATTGTTCCCATTATTTCCAGCAATCTGCCTTTCTTTGGTTTCCTCGGTCTGTTCAGATGGAGCAGCGTCGGGTGCTCGATTTTGATTTTGCAGTTATGCTATAACCTCCTGCTAGACTTGCAACTGGCCATAGCCATGTCCAACTAGTTTCGGAGCTGTTGCAGCGTGGCTCCATTATCCCCGCCGACGGGCACGTCGCCTATTGATGATCTGATCTGGTTAGGATCGACTGGGGGTACGTTATTATTAGGTACCCCATTGTCGTTTCCCTCGTCGTGGCTTGATTCAGCGTGAAAGTTGACAGAATGAGAGTCTGACATGTCGGGTAAACATGAAATCAAACTTCAAAGAACAAGTGTAAAAATATCGAGTGTTATCAGAATTCGTATTAAACCACCATTATTATCCTAGGCCCCACGGTGGGCGCCAAACTGTTTACCCTTAAAATGGATAACAATTGAATTTGTATGCAGTGCTAAGGATATGTGATTTAATTTAACACGACATTAGATAATACGACAAACAAAGAAGTAGAATGAAATATACAGATCTGACCGCGATGAGTGCTGATCGGCCTCGGGTACTGAGAACCGAGGTCAATCCCCTATGACCGGATACTGAACAATGAGTAATAATGAGAAACTTAGAAAAGATGAATGAATTTTGATGATTATATTGCCTGCTTAGTACACGGTATATCTCTGTGTTGGGAAAAAACTGCCTAAAAATAAATGGAGGTCTCCTCTTTATATAGTAGAGGAGTCCTAACCCTAGTACAATTCTAAAAAAGGAACGGAATCTGCTGATAGCTGTTAACGCAATCGGTGCCGAAATATCCGGCTGATGGCGGATATTTCGGTCTTCTTGTCATGGTGCCTAACCGCCCTTTTATCTCGCTTTAACGCCTCGTTCCAAGTCGAGCTTGGATACCGGGTCCTGATAGGATCGGTCTCATACCGACCGAGCATAGCTTTCACATCGGGAAACCGAGGGTATCCGTTTCCTCGGTTTTACCCGTATACACCATGGTTGAAATTGCAATGTTGGCTGAAGAAGAAAATGAAAGGAGGGTCAACAATTCAAGGAAATTTGGTGGCACTGCTTGCTTAAGAAGAAGAAATTGAAATTTTCTCAGCTAGGAGTAACCAGGTTCTCTAAGTAGGGTTCCCAAAATTGAGATGGTTACTTTGTATTAATTTATTTACCTATTTTTATTTTTTTGTGATGTTATTGTTTCCAATAATTATTTTCAAATACCGTTTGTTCTCTTCCTGATTTGGTGGGTATAATTTTATTTTCCCTGTTTTTTATTTTTTGCAATTCATTAATCATGTGTGGTTTTTAGGTGATCATTATCATTTTCAATTAATGTTGTATTCCTTTTTTTTGTTTAATTCTGTTTTGGGACCTTGGAGTGGAACTACCTAGCTACCTTTCAATATATTGAGATACAAGAATGGAATAGTTCAGAAGGACAAAAGAACAATTCGAAAGAAGGAAAGTAAATAAACATATTCGACCGTATTGATTTTGTTTAGTCGGCACTTGAATGAGGTGGAATTTTACTAAGAGGTAAGATCAATGTCGTTAAGCTCTTTTGATTAGATTGGAAGTAAATGAAAAGTGATTATAATATGCGGAAATACCTTGAAAATTTACTACGTCAATTACTTATTATATCCATCAGGATAAAAATAACTACATATTCTGACCTATCTGTATCTTCAAAGAAGCTAAATTATTAAAAGTTTGTACAAGTCTACTATGCTATTAAACGAGTCAAGTTCTTAAGTTTAACACTTTTCTAAGATCAAAAGTATTTTATTTCATTTTCTCTTTTGCTTCGTATCTCATTTTCTCTTTTTTATTTTCTATTGTCTATATATTTTTGCAATTGCAATTTAGAAGTAACCAGTCTGTGATGCCTCAACTGCATACATTATTGTATTTACACTGACACACCTATCGTAATGATAAATTGTTCGTCTAGCCATGATCTTGCTCTCTTGAATTCTCAGAAAAATTTATATCACGATTGTTCAACATTTAATAACCAGAGTCATTTGTTGATAACTAACCACTATAAAATATTTAGTTGTGAACACATAATAATTTGTAGTAGATCATTACAACGAAAAGTCGTAATTTAGGAGTCAATAACTTATCTCCTTCCTTTTGACAAGCTGGTTATATTTCTTTAGTCAAGTTTTGTAACTCCATTATTTCATTTTATAGCTGCTTTCTTCTTTTTCTAAGCTTTCACTATTTCGTCTTTTCATATCCTACGAAAAACTTGCAACTATTATAATTTTTAAATAATTAACCTGGCTATGCCAAATATAAACAAAAATATGACAACTTAATTTCTTGGTTGTCAAAGCAAATGCTCCCAGGAGAGCAACACACGTCTTTTGTTCTTGGAAATGCTCCCATAAGATTATTGTTTTGTTTTTTTTTTTTTTTTGCAACAAATTATGTAAAAAGGAAAAAATGTCTTACATGTAAAAAGAAAATCTTATTACAAATTGTGTTAAAATCAAATTTTTTCTTTTGATTTTCCTGGTCATTTACTTCTCTGGAACTTGTAGGTCTCGCTCTGAGATTTAGGAATGTATGATAAAAAATAAAAATAAAATTATTATATGTTTTGCAGAGAATTAAAAGAAGAAAATAGAGATTTGTAAGTAGGCTGAGCGTTCGGTCGGTTCAGTTCGGTTTCACAAATTCGGTTCGATTTTTCGGTTTTCAGTTTGTAAAAAATGGGAACCGAAATAACCGGTTCAGTTCGGTTTTTGCAATTTCGGTTCGATTTATTCGGTTTAACTATAGAAACTTTCCCACAGCCACAAGTAGGCGGTTGGACAATTTCAAGCAATTTTTAACAAACATAAGCTCAAATTAGAGCGATGTTTTCTAAGCTCAGAGGAAACAGTAACAGTACTAGTACATCTGAACAGGAGCAAAGCCATCACATATAGAGAGACCAGAAAGAGACATGCAATATATATATATATATATATATATATATATATATATATATATATATATATATATATATATAACACAGTCACAACACGGACCATACATTAGCTAAAAAGGCTACTAATTGAGTTGGATATTTTATTTTGGGATTGGGATTTGAGCCTCTTTAGTTTATTATTTATGGGCAGAAGCCTAATATTATATATATATATATATATATATATATATATATATATATATATATATATATATATATATATATATATATATATTTCAAGAAAAAAATGGCTTGTTAAAATTCGATTTTTCGGTTTAACCGAATTAAATTTTGCATAAACCGAAAACCGAACCAAATTGTTGAAATCTTATAAATTTAAACTGAACCAAATGAATAAATCGAAAAACCGAAACCAAAATTAACTTCGGTTCGGTTCGATTCGGTTGGTTTTTTGGATTTGAACCGAAATATGCCCAGCCCTATTTGTAAGCATGGAACGGCTTATGATTTTTAGTTTTGGTTTTGCTCTTTAGAGTGACCATAGGAGAGGGAGGAAAGAAGAAAAAGTGGGGAATAGGTAATACAGGAAAAGGGAAAAAATACTAGAGGATAGAGACGAATTACTAAAAAGGGTTTCTTTAGAAGATGATGAAAAATTGAAAGGAAGATTAAGGAAAAGAAATAGAACAGTGAAAAAAAAAAAAAAAGGGTAACAGAATAGAAAAACTTATTTGTTTTTCCCTATAATTTAGTTTCATTACCTTGCATTTGATTTTTTTTTTTTTTAACTTGAACGTAAAAAATTCATCCAACAAAAAGTTAATTATTTAATGAAACCCAAAAAAAAAAAGGAAAAAAACAAGTCCTTAAATACATGTCTTTGAATTATATTAAACTACGAAAACCGTATATTAACCCCTCTGCCCTTCAGAACATATAAAAAAATTGTCATTTTAGAGAATATTTGGCTATTAACTGAAGCTCTAATTTGATTAAAGAGGGCAAAGACGGACCACGGTTTATGAAAGAAGAAAAATCAATTTATTCCAGTGATTGCATAATTCATGGCAACAATTTGTACACCGCGAAGAATTTCAAAATTTTCCGGACTATAAAGATGGAAATTACTCAACGTGCATCAAGAGTCTAAACTACTGTTAACAGAACTCAAAAATGAAGATCAAGGCGCCCACCGCTCAATCATAATCTACATCATCTTCATCAAGCTCCACTTCAGTAGCATCAGATCCTCCAAGTAGAGAGAGGAAAACTAAAACTGCAACCAGTTGAGTGACCAGAAAATATTTAGCCCTTCTACGAAACTTTTTCTCTTCCTCAGTTTTTTCCCTCTTAGGTTTGCTTTTGGGTTTCGAACCTAAATGAATTAAAGAAAAGAAATAAAACCATCAGCTTATAAACACAGATCATGCAATATCGACAAGTTCAATTGACAAGGTTTCTCCAGGCGTATGATAATACCAAAATTTTACCAAATGCTTTATCAATGGAACATTTACAATTATATCAATCTGTATCATGAAGATGTTCGGAGTCTAAATATTTTAGCTTGTTTCTAAAGCAATTGGTAATTTGAGGACAAAAAGGCACCAAGTACAAAGACATCTTCAGTCACTGATTGTACTATGCACCGTGTGGAGGAATTACCTAATGATTAATACACTAAGTTAAATAAGTTTATATAAAAAGGCGCTCTATCCTTTGACAATCGTAAGTCTGGCTAATACATTGATACACACTTAAACTTGCACAGGATTTCATTCTAACACCTAATCTTGAGCAGACTGCTTTGAAATGTTTTTCTTGAGCTGAGGGTCTATCGGAAAAAGTCTCTCTACCTCCACAAGATAGGAGTAAGGTCTGTGTACACTCTACCCTCCCTAGACCCCACTTGTGGGATTACACTTGATATGTTGTTGATGTTGTACCTAATCTTGAGCAGAATCCTATTGAACACTTCAACTTGTCAAAATTGTATCTAACCATCTTTAACTGACAGTCAATCCAAAAACAACTACCAAACATGTGATGTTTAAATGCAGGTGACGTAGCAAAGAACAAATTAATTGAAGGCATGTTTCATTATAAAAAAGAAAATAAAAGAATAGATGTGTGGCTATTTCATTTTCTTCCTCTTTTTTCTCCTCCTCCTAAACCTCCTCTCCGTTGTCTGAATCCAGACTCCCCATCAACGATGTAAAACTAACGGTCTTAGATTTCCCTTATCTTGAGACCAACGGCTCCGGTTTTGCAGCTAAGTTGCTACCGTTTTTCTTATTCCACGTAGCAAACTCTACGTAGGTGAGCCACATCTTGCCGTCCTTCCACTTTCAACATCCCCCAGCAATAATCCCCACAGCCTCATCTTTTAACGACAAGAAGAACCCTTGCTTTCTCTCCATTTTCCAAAAATCAGAACTCCAATATTTTGTTACCCACTACATTTTTCTCCTCTCCATTTTTTCTTTTTGTGGAGGGTGGTATTGTCGGGAGAAATTGGAAGTTGAGTCAATGAGGGGGTTGAGAATAAACTCAACAATTTTCAGTTTATGGGTCTAAACTAAAGTCATTTTATGGGCTAAACGCCTAAACCTCAGGAGGAGTGAAACGTTCAATCCGCCATGTCAGCATATAGGCATAATAAAAAAATCCAACAAGTCGAAGTGTTCAATAAGTCAACTAAAAATTAGTTGTCTAAATGAAATATCATGTGTAGGAGTCTATGGATGTACCCGGACTAAGCTAAAACACTATTTTCATACTTTCGAGCTACCATTAGCTAATTCCATATGCGAACGAATTAACTCCAACATTTGTCTAAGGAAACAAATCAGTCCATGGTTTTTAAAAACTCAACATAGTATTTAATGAGAAAGAAGTTCAAGATTATCAAAACCAAGACATCAAGGTTGACGAACAACATCTTGACAACATCCTCCGAAAAGCAATGTCACTAACCTGTATGACTGATGCATGTTTCAAAAGTTTAATAGTATACGGGTCGGTTGGTTTATAGCTCGGTCATGTAGGAATTACAATATAGAAATTGTTTATATGGTGAATAATAAGGTGATGCAGTGTAGAGTAATGAGTAGCTTGTTATTCAAAGAATAACAATACGAGGAATATTATGTAGGAACTGCCAATTTTAAGAGCATTTTTGCCTTTAGATACTCTTATCTACGCATTGTTAATATGCGTCTTCTTATTTCACATTCTATCTCGTATAAAATACACAAAGCTCCGCATACGTTATACCGGTATTAACAGTTCAGTGTTTGGTTTTCGCACGAAAAAAAAAAACAAAAACAAATGCTACCGTAAGACTTGAGAGTTACACATTGGTTAATGAAAATAAGTTATTGTATTCTTATATGCTCTTAGGCGATACTCACCTCATAAGCTACCCAAGGTTCATCTTATCTACGTGGAATCAGACCCAAACCCATCCTTCTCTTGGTTCTCAATGTTGGTTCCCCGGTTATATTTTTCATGCTCCAAATTCCTTGTCCTCGGCGTGCAGAGGGGAGAGTTAAGTGTAACACATTGGTTAAGAGAATGGGTTGCTGTCTCCTTATACAGTTCTGGACAATCCTCATCTCATGAGCTAACTTTTGATGTTAAGTTCTGCCCAAGTTCCATTTTGTTCACAGTCACTAGGTTGAACATTTTTTGTTGCATAAGAAATACCAAATTTTATACTAAGGTTAAACGTTTTTTTTTTAATACGGAATGTTCAAGGCATAGTAATACCAGGGTTAAATATGCTTATCCCTCAAAGGGAAACACACTCATAAACGAAAAAGACCAGGGTTTTAGCAGGCAAGGTAAGGTGAGGAGTTCGACCAACAATAAAAGCAAACAATAAAACCAGCAACATTGCTACATTGCAAAACAGCTGTAAATCTGTGGAGCATGTTCTTATGTTTACTTGGAGTGAGTTGGGTCATGCCAAAGACCACTTTTGAACTTTTGAACAGCTGGAAAGGAATTGGAAAAAGAAGATCTAAGGAGAACTGGTGGGAGAATATACCAGCATGCATCTGGTGGACACTATGGAAAGAAAGGAATGCAAGATGTTTTCATGATAATGGCAGCAGCACTCAAAAGATCAAGATGAAGTGCCTTAGTTTACTTTATTTTTGGTGTAAACAGGATATGGTGGGGGAAGTAGAATCTTTAGTTGATTTTATAGGACATCTGTAAGCTCTAGTTTTTTTTTTGTTGTTTCAGGGTAGTCTCAGCCTACCAAGGGATGTAAGATTATACCTCATCACCATATGATGAGTTTTTTGTGTGAATACAAAGTTACCTTTTACTCAAAAAAAAATAAAACCAGCAACAACAAATAAATAAATAAATAAAAAGAAACTGACTAATATACTGACTAACAGACTATAACCCAAGAATTCCAAAAAATGAAAGAGAGAACTTGCAACAAATAAATAAAACGAAATTGACTAATATACTATGACCATCATTTTAGGTAAAGAACTATTTTTGGGGGGCATTCCCACCTTTCTAAGACAAGATGAAACAAAAACAACCAAAATCTATATAAAGCAGAACAATATGGTACTATCAGAAAGTTACTCACTCCATTGTGAAGGACGCTTCGGCACTGATGAAGAAGGATCACTCTGGGATTGTGTCCCAGCAGATGATGATGCGCTAGAATCTACCAGTTCACTTTTATACTTCTCAGTGTATCTTACAAGATTATCATGTTCCAAGAGCTTGCTTCGCAGCACTGATGTTTCCTATCAGCAGATATAGACAATTTAAAGGAAATTAGTGAAAGTGCCAGGGGCGACAATCACACCTGTTCTGCACTGCTCTAATAAAATAAGGTGTAAAATAAAACAATTCAACTCCCTTCTGTGCTTTCGAAACAGATGACAAACAGACATGTCCGATGCCAGTCTCGGATTATAGAAGCAAACTGAATTTCTTCAATTTGTAGAAATCAAGGCTGAGTGAACTACACTGCACAAAGAACATGTCATTCATTCCATTCTAAAAGTCGGGAGAACTCACATATATAGACCAGAGTCCTGTCACTCCCTGATAATTATAATCTTTTTCTAAGCCTACAGCAAGACGCCACTTATCGATTTGACTAGAGTAAACAATGGTTTTTAAGAGTGAGCCAGTCAGATAGATAAAAAGAGGATAGAGAAATGTTGTGTCTATACTCTCCAGGCTAATGATTCAGCATCATCAGTTATGAAATGATTATACTGATTAAGGACTTCTTATCAGGATGCCTCCCAATTATCCCTCTCTAATGCTAAGTCCTCTTTATATAGTAGCAATATACTGCCTCTAACCCAATTGGCTTAACGAACTTAACCACAAAAAATTTAATGACCGGAGAAATCCGTCTGGGGCGAAGTCTTAGGACAATTGCAGCCTTCGAAACTCGGAGATACTGGATCCACCCCTCTACCCTTCTCCGCTGAAATACCAGGCTTAGTTCACATGGTGCGGGGCTCACACTTGTGACCTAAGTCACAAATCTTTCAACCTTTGCTACTTGCACTAACCCCTGGGGCACTTACCCGAATTATTTTACCCCTTATTTAATGGGAATTCTCCCATATACGGGAAATTAGAATGGGAATATTCCCATATACAGGATATTAGACTACCTTAAACCCTATCTATTTTGCACTGATTAACAACAATACATTTTTAACCCTCTATTCCAACATCTGGCACATTTCAAATATTTCTATAAACATCTCAAACTATTTCACTTTTTTACATAGGTATTTAATTGTGCAGATTTCAAGGTTGTTTCAAAACAAAGCAGCTCTCAACCAAAATGAGCCATGAAACAGCCGAACAGCACCATTTTCATATATTATCACTCAGGAGATACTATTCTCTATGATTCCAAAATGAATGTAATTCTAGTGTCAATTGATCAGTGCTCCATCCTCAATGACTTGTTACCTTACATAATCCTGTAGACACAGGTCAACAATGATATAAGTTTGAAATGATAGATTGTTTGACTAGTTATTTCACAAGAGCGAAACCAATTGTCATCTCAACCTAGTACCTATATAAGTTATAACCTAAGTTGTTCGGACTCTTCACTTTTGGTGCCGCACCCGTGTCGACACGACGTGGGTGGGTGTGGGTGTGGGATCCGTACCCGATTTGGTCAAATGATTTTGGGTACTTTGACCAAAATCGATAGAGAAATTTGAGACAGACAATGATTTCTGAAATCAAAACAAAAGCTAGGGCTATTGCAATAGCCATGTTATACCAAAAAATAGTAAGGAGATGGTTCAAACTTGCTCTCAAAACTTTGTGCATTCATTTACTTATAAATAGTCCACTATATTCTGGGCATATTTTTATAACTCTATTTTTAGATATTTGAATTATTTTTAGCCGAATCCCAGGACCCGCATCCATACCTGGATCCGTACACCCGAATCTTAAAATTTAGATCATGAAGGATCCGCACCTGTATCGGACACCCACACCCGAGTCCGAGCAACTTAGGTTATAACAATTATTACTAAATAGTTACTTCTTAAATTTGAACGAAGTTTTTCTTGAGAACTTTCTCTCTCCTCTCTCCTCTCTCTTCTCTCCTCTCTCTCCTCCCTCTTCCCACAACGGTAACATCTGACCTGACCTATAAATTTTTCCGGCCAGCGACCACCGGAGGTTGCCCCAGGTAAGTCGGCAGCAGCTCTCTCTCCTCTTTTCTCTCTTTCTCTCTCTCTCCCTCTCCCTCTCCTTCTCCCTCTCCCTCCCTCTCCTTTTCTCCCACAACTCAGTTTCTCTCTCTTCTCCTCCTTCTACTGCTTTCCACAACCACCGCGGACCCATACCACCACTGTAGGGTTTGTGTGGTATCTCTCTCCCCTCTAGCCTTCTCTTTTCGTTTCCCCCTTTTTTTTTTGGTTTTCTTGTGGTCCCGCAATACAGGTGGAAACTGAGCAGCAGACAGTCGCCGGTGAACAATATCTCCGGTGAAGGGCGATCAGCGACAATGTTTCGGCGGCAGCAGAAGCACTACTTAGCAACTATTTCAGGTTCTGTCCAGCCTGGAGTTGGTACCTCCGGCTATAGTTAGGTAATTTTTATTCACCGGCCCGCCTGTATAGTGTTGGTGCCACCTTAGCTCGTCTTTATTATAGTGGTTGCAGTGGATGATGGTAGAGTAAGGTCATGTCCTCTGGAGGGAGAAGGGATGGGAGGTAGGAAGAGGGTTAAGGGCGGAAAGGGAGCAGCTAGGCTGACAATTGGGTCCTGGAACATTGGCACCCTGACGGGGAAGTCTATAGAGTTAGCAAAGATTCTTGAGAACAGGAAGATCAACATAGCATGTGTCCAGGAGTCTAGATGGGTGGGAGATAGGGCTCGGGATGTAGATGGGTTTAAGTTGTGATTCTCAGGAGGCCCGAAGGGTAAGAACGGAGTTGGCATTCTGGTTGATAGAGAGCTCTGTGATCTGGTGTTAGGGTCAGGAGGGTGAGTGATAGGTTGATGACTATTAAGATAGTAGTTGGAGGGCATACTTTAAACGTGGTTAGTGATTACGCACCGCAGGCGAGCCAGGATGAGGAGATCAAAAGGCGATTCTGGGAGGATTTGGACGAGGTTGTGCGGGGTTTTCCGCACTCAGAGAAGCTTTTTCTTGGTGGTGATTTCAATGGCCACATCGGGACGTCGGCTAGGGGATACGATGATGTGCATGGAGACTTCGGATTTAGGGATAGGAATGAGGGAGGTACGGCGCTGTTGGATTTCGCGAGAGCTTTCGATTTGGTGATAGCGAACTCTAGTTTTCAGAAGAGGGAAGAGCACTTGGTCACCTTTCGGAGTACGAAGGCCAAGACACAAATTGATTACCTACTCTCCCGGAAGTGCGATAGACGCCTATGCACGGACTGCAAGGTTATCCCGAACGAGAACCTCACGACCCAACATAGGCTCTTGATCATGGAGCTGGAGATAAAAAGGAAGAGGAAAAAGAGGGTTGTATCGAGTCGGCCGAAGATTAGGTGGGACGCTTTGAACAAGGACAATGCCCATGAGCTGGGGGAGCGGTTGAGGGCGTTGGGAGCCTGGAGGAGTAGCGGGGATGCGAGTAGTATGTGGACTACGACGACTGCTAACATCAGGGAAGCGGCAAGAGGTGCTACGGGTCTCAAGGGGTTACTCTGGCAGACACAAAGGGGCCTGGGGATGGAACGGAGAAGTACAAGGTAAAGTGGAAGCAAAGAAAGCAGCGTATCTAAAGCTACTAGGGAGCACAGACGAGGAAGAGAAGAGGACTAATAGGGAGTTGTATAAGAAGGCGAGGACAGAGGCGAAGTTAGCGGTTACGGCGGCTAAGAGGGCTGCTTTTGGACGCTTGTATGAAGATTTGGGGGAAAAAGGCGGGGACAAGAAGTTATACAGGCTAGCCAGAGTGAGCGAGAGGAAGGCTCGGGATCTAGATCAAGTGAAGTGTATCAAAGACGAGGGGGGAAGTTTTGGTAGAGGATGCCCTTATTAGACGCAGATGGCAGTCCTACTTTCATAAACTCTTGAACGAAGAGGGGGACCGGAACATCGTTTTAGGCGAATTGGAGCCCTCTGGGAGGCGTCGTAATTTTGGATACTGCAGGCAGGTCAAGGTTGAAGAGGTCGAGGGGGTTATGCGGAAGATGAGCAGGGGGAGAGCGACCGAGCCAGATGAAATACCGATAGAATTTTGGAAGAATGCTGGTAGGGGAGGCTTGGAGTGGCTTACGCAGTTGTTGAATGTTATTTTTAGGACGACGGAACTGCCCGAAGAGTGGGGATAGAGCACTATGATCCCGTGTATAAAAACAAGGGGGATATTCAGAACTGCAACAACCATAGGGGTATCAAGCTGTTGAGCCATACGATGAAAGTTTGGGAGAGAGTGGTGAAAGCGAGGATGAGAAAGTTTCTATTTTGGAGAACCAGTTCGGATTCATGCCGGGGCGTTCGACTACAGAAGCCATTCACCTTGTAAGGAGGTTGGTGGAGCAGTATAGGGATACGAAGACTGACTTGCACAAGGTGTTTGTCGACCTTGAGAAGGCTTACAACAAAGTCCCAAGAGAGATGCTGTGAAGATGTCTGGAAGCTAGAGGTGTTCCTGTAGCATACATTAGAGCGATTAAGGACATGTATGATGGAGCCAAGACCCGGGTGAGGACGGTTGGAGGTGACTCAGAACACTTTCCAGTCACGATGGGCCTGCACCAGGGATCCGCGCTTAGCCCATTTCTGTTTGTTGTGGCAATGGACGCTCTGACAAACCACATTCAAGGAGAGGTACCGTGGTTCATGTTGTTTGCAGATGACATTGTGCTTATTGACGAGTCGTGGAGCGGTGTTAACGTGAGACTGGAGGTTTGGCGACAGACTCTAGAGTCGAAGGGTTTCAAGTTGAGCAGGACTAAGACAGAGTACTTAAAGTGCAAGTTCAGTGATGGGAGTCAAGTAGAGGACGAGGACGTACAGCTGGATACTCAGATCATCCCGAAGAAGGAAAGTTTCAAGTACCTGGGGTCGATCATCCAAGGGATAGGCGAGATTGACGACGATGTCACATATCGTATTGGAGCGGGATGGATGAAATGGAAGCTCGCATCGCGAGTGTTGTGCGATAAGAAGGTGCCGCCTATTCTAAAGGGAAAGTTCTACAAAGCGATGGTTAGACCGGCTATGTTGTATGGGACGGAATGCTGGCCAGTTAAGAAAGCGCATGTCCAGAAGATGAAGGTAGCTGAGATGCGGATGCTGACATGAATGTGCAGGCATATCAGAAGAGATAGGATTTGGAATGAAGTGATTCGGGATGAGGTCGGTGTGGCGTCTGTGGTGGATAAGATGCGGGAAGGGAGGTTGAGGTGGTTCGGCCATGTGCAGCGGAGATGCGCTGATGCGCCAGTGAGGAGGTGAGAGAGGATGGCAGTGGTGGGCCTGAAGAAATGGAAGGGTAGGCCAAAGAAGGCCAGGGAAGGGTAGGCCAAAGAAGGCCTGGGGAGAGGTGATTCGGCAGGACATGGCGTTACTCCAGCTTACCGAGGACATGACCGGTGATAGGAGGGGGTGGAGGTCGAGTATCATGCAAGAGGGCTAGTGGGGGGCCGCGAGGTTTCCTTTCTCGTATTAGGAGTATTTTATCCTGCTTCTATGTGTTGGTCTTCCCAATCTTTGTTGTTTTATCATGACTTCGTTACTCTTGTTATTTCTCATTTTCGCATTGTTTTGATTTGCTTGCCCGTATCTGACTCTTTTCCCTTGTTTTCCTTGTTTTCTTTTGAGCCGAGGGTCTTTCGGAAACAGCCTCCCTACCTTCCAAGGTGGGGGTATGGTCTGCGTACACTTTACCCTCCCAGACCCCACATTGTGGGATTCAACTGGGTATGTTGTTGTTGTTGTTGTTGTTGTAGTAGTTACTTCCCAAATTTACCATGTATTACAGTACAAGCCATGAATAAAAGCTAAATGAGTAAAATCAGTTAAATAAAGTCACGGCATACTCACTGGTAATGCATACAGTGTAAAAAGTGCATGTCCGAGGAAAACTGCATCCAAACTTGTTGGCCTGTTAGATAGCTGCAGATATTAGTAAATAATGATTTAAACAAATTGATTCATTTGCTTAGTTAGCTGAACTATTATTGAATGAGGTAACCTGTTGTCGAAGAAATAGGCTTGATCCCCTAATCTAGTCGATAAAGCACTAAAGGCATCATTGGCATTCCTGTAAATCTGTATAGCAAGAGTTTTCAATCAACCCCCATACAATGAACAATATGTGAAATTAAAATTGCTAGAAAGATCACAAATGAAGCAAAGAGGGAATCTCATCGAACTGTCTAGATTCTCTTCCCACAGCAACCCAAGGACTACATAGTTTCTACAACAGCACTTCAACCTCAAACTAGTTTGGGCAGGCTATATGATTTGTCAATATCCATTATGCTGCACTCAGGCCTATTTCATTCCAATATTCAATAATTTCTCTTTTACGACAAACTGGGAGTTCAATGAGACACAATAGTTTCCTACTGCATAAAAATCCATAAATTCGATTCCTTTATTCGAGGATAAATTGGTAGCTCACCATTAATTTATAGCTAAGGTGAAAGGTTCAATGTTCACTAGACCCTTTCCTTCCGCTCCTTGGGCAGCTCATAAAAGACAAACAAATACAAATATAGACAAAATCCATTCCGGGAGATTTGCTCTCATTGTGTCGGCGTGAAAAACGTGGAGGAGAAAGAAACAGATACAAGTAGAAATATATTACCTCTTCCTCTCTTCTTTCAGCATTATCTTTTGTAATACCAAGAATTTGTTTCGCACCATAAACTTGCTTTAGGTACAAGATTTTTCCAAGTGGCCATGGGAGATCTGAATAATAAATCTTGTGTGCAGAACTTCCATCAGAACCCACCCAAAGTTCATAAATAATGGCATCCGCAAGCCATGAATCAACCATAGCCTTTGCTGATATCCATTCGGGTATACCACGGACTTGAGCATCCAAATCAACGAAACTATCTTCGATTAAACTGCGGATAACTCCACCCTTCTCATTGTTGTAGGCTACGTATGTACCTGATTCGACATAAGGTATTTGATCTGCCGAAAACACAACAAATATTGGATGATCAACTTATAGGATGACTCAATTTGCAGAACGAAAAGATATGGCATATGAATTGACTCAAAATATTGAGAAACCTAATTAACAGAAAAAATGAACAAACCAAATGGAGGAAACTGTAAAGGCACTACAAAAGAGGTTCCCATTTGAAGTCATTAGTCATCATGAGAGAAAATTTAAGAATTCCTCCTTGAAAAGATACTACAACATATAACTGAAATATTCTGATTATAGAGCTTTACTGACCAAATTTATCAACAAGCTTTTACCATACTAATGCTACTAATTTATTTTTAAGACTATGCTCTTTTATCCTAGAAACAACCACCAAACGCATCATTGTATCATCTATAGTGGACTCTGGCCTACTTATCGGGAAAAAGTTCAAGTAGTCAGTACCCCCTTTTTTGCCTCTCATGCCATCCAACAGCAATGTAAAATCATCCTCAGATGTGATAGAGCTTCTCTAACTCAAGATTCTCTTCAAATGGTATATGTAATTTCTTCTAATATCAAATAGTATTTGGATCATTCAACACACGAAATCTCCCCATTCCGAGCTAGCAATCAACTCAAATGAAGAGTTGAGCAGCTAAACCACAGTAAATTTACCATCTAAAAAAAAATATCACACAAGGCAGATCTGAACAGATAGCAGCTGTAACTAAGAGCTGCTGACCTTACTGCCAAATTTATGCATGAACTTCATCCTCTGCTTAATTATCTAAATTCTATCCAACTGGAAGATAGAACAGATACAAAGCTATTTCCTCCTACAGCAAATACTAGCTTTATGGTGCGCGTATATAAGTTCCTGAAAATGATGAATGTTGAAAATGAGGAAAATGACACTCCACATTGATTCGGTTGGTCAAAATTTTTGGAACATGTTCCTTAAAAAGAGGAAAATGACATTCCACATTGATTCTCTCCTCCCCACCCTCAAACTCACCTCATCTTCATCCCCACCCACTACCCCACACCCCGCACCTTAACCCCCCCGGGCCATAACCTCCCACCACTTGCCTACCCCACCCACCGCTCCATAAGCCCCCCCCCCCAAATACCACCTACCCCCACACCCCACACCCCCAAAGTATTTGTCCAGATTATATACAAATGCTTTTAGGATAAAAAATTTTGCTTATGTACCGAACACAAGAAAATAAGTAAGAAACCCACTTATTTTCCTTCATACAAAACACACCCCTAATGTAAGCACATGATCATCATCTGATACAAGAAAATGACAATAAAATTATGACAGATTACACTTTTGCATCCCTTAGAAGCTTCTAGACAAACCAAAAGAACATTAAAAAAAAAAAAAAAAAACTCTAAGCATAAAGTAGTAGTAATAATTAACAAAAACTCAAAAAACAGCTCAAACAAAAACATTTTAAATAGATAAAAGTTCTGATAATTAAGAAGTAAAAGAAAGGAAGTAGTAGTACCAGAATCAGGGTTAATGAGATTGAAATCCAAATCAAATGGAATTTCGGAGAATTTGAGGTAAACGTAAACGGGCAAACAATTAGGGCAAGAAGTGGGTAGTCCGAAACAGGGCTTTCGGGTCACAAGTGTCAATTTCTCTTTCTCCTTCGCTTCTTCCATTTCGATTTGAATCAAATTTTGGTCAAAATAAAACCCTACCACTAGGGTTTAATCTGGGTCGGTGTTTTCGGGAATTAGGGAACAAGTAAGGACTCTAAATAAATGTGTGCCCTATAATTTACGTAATACTAACTATTTTTCTAAATATATTTTTTTACTCTTCAATTATACGCCAAAAATAAGTATATGCGATTTTTTATTTTTTTTTATGACTGTGAAAGGACGGGGTATTTTGGGAATCTTAGGGGCAGGGTTTAATTTGATTAGAATTACTAGATATTGGGAAGTCCGTGCTTGCACGGGCCAAACACCAAAAATGTGTGAGTTTAATAATAAAAATTTTGAAAATCTTAGTACATACAAACAATGACAATTCAATTATAGCATTTATTATAGTCCTAAAATTTTTAAGTACGTAGTAACAGATTGAACGCTAGTTTAATGGGTGAGTTCCCTACCTTCCACGATTGAACGAAAGAGTTCAAATAGTAATGTAGTATTCCTTTTTTCAAAGAACTATGTGTAAACATAATTTTAGTATTTTCTGGGTTCAATCTAAATCCTTTTTTTTTTGTCTTAGTTTCTTCTGTTAGTTTGCTCTAAATTTATCTTTACATTTTATGAACTTATTATCATAATTTAATGTCCTAAACTATTTGGAATTGTCTCTTAATTTCTATACTGACAAAGAATTCGTCTATCATAAATTGAAAGTTTACCCTAAGACAACTGATAAAATAACCTATTATTGTAATCACAAATTGTTTGTGATTAGCGCTAGTTATTAACATAACTTTGTAATACTTGATCTTAAAATATTAAACTATGCTACTTATAATTTTAATTTTTAATAGTACTGATAATTTTGATGGATAAAAATCTTGGCACATGAAAATACTATTTGTAGTTAATTTTTCAAAATCTTACTATATAACCGCAGTCAAATCAGTTTTTATATTGTCCAAAAATAATATTCAAATCATTCAGATATTATTGTTAATAACTAATACTAATCTTAAAACAATTAAAGAAAGCTAAAAGCTTGATAAAGAAGTTTACAAAAATTATTAAGAGAGACATGTAACGACCCGTGCGTTTTGACCATTTTACCCCTGTTGATCCATTCCCGAGACTTTAAGCGAGTCTAGTGAAAACTGAAGGATTTAGAATCTTTAAGTGAAAGCGTTTGACCAATAGTTGATTTTTGGGTAAACAAACTTTTTTTTCAGAATTTTGTCAATTCCGTGAGGTCCGGAGGGTCGATCATGACTTGGTGGGGTGGATGGTTCAGTTCCCGAGGCGTTTGGTTGTGTTTTGGGTACTTGGTTGGAAACTTGTTTTATTCCGTTTGGGGGTTGACTTGGTAAATTAGGCATCTGTTGTAACTTTCGAGGCCACGGGTGAATCATTTTTATGTATGTGTGCATATCTAGTTTGTGTATGTGGGGCCTCGGATTGATGTGGGGATTTTGGGAAAGACTTGTGAAAACTAGATTTTTGTTGGTTCTGTTGTGACCTCCATGGCGGGATTTGTGCCGCCATGGCAAGAAACTGGCATTTAATGATTATTCGTCATGGCAGATGGTCTGGCCGCCATGGCAGATGGTCTGGTCGCCACGGCAGATGGTCTGGTCGCCACGACGGGACCGCCATGGTGATCCTTGCGACCGCCCTGGCTGAATGACGGAACCAGAATCCCATTTATGCTCCTAAGTTCGATTTCATTAGTAAAAACACTCCAAAAACCTATCCTAAGAGCTTAGAGAGGGGATTATTGAAGAACTTGGGAGAATCATCCTTGAAGGTAAGTTCTAAATTATTATATTGTTCATTTTCATTTCCGCTTTAAGTTTTCATGATAGTTCAAGTTCTAAAAATGGTAGGTTAAAGACCTAGAATTCTAAATCATGAAACCTTTAGCTTGAATTGGTTATTATTGTTTAATTCTCTGTTTATATCATGTAGAAGTGTAGATTAACACATTCTAGGGTTGAATTGCTTGATAGTTCAAGAATCTAATTATGAGAGTTCACCCAAATTTAGGGGTTTTGACTAATTGATGAAACTGAAGGGTCTAATGTGATTAGAAACTCATGAAATTAAGGATTATGATTTTTGGGACTATGAGTAAGGTAATTTCACCCTCAATTTCCCGTTTTGCCCTCGTGACTCGTTAAGGGTATTTTGAGTAACCTTTCCCGAACTGATTTCTCGTTCGATTAGTTGGTTGTCGTGGTCATTTACTTACTTGAGATGTTATTTACTAGACTACCATCGTTCTGAGGCGCTTCGTAAACAGAAGGCTCGTGTGGAGTAGTTCGTGGCTCATGTTCTACATTTGAGGTAGGTTACGGCTTACCTTAATTAGACTTTGATTAGCGAAACGTATATATTATGTATAATTGACAGGAGAAAGCATGATTAAGTCTTCATACATGATGTTTGTTTGGATATTACCTAGGTTGGTATGCCTTCTGACTATATGGGCTTGTCGCCGTTATTTACGCATTGTGATGGTGTATTTGTATTCGTATTGTGGTGATCTGGGATGGTATTCTATTAGGTTGGTTGATTGTGTCTTGTTGCCTAGTTATTGTGATTAGGCTTGTTGCCTTAATTGCTATGTTGTGATACGTGTTGCACTCATTTCTCTCTTGTTTTGTCATTTATCATCGGATAAGGAATGATAATGAGATTAGGCCTGAATCGTGTTGTATAATGATGATGATATCATGCATGGAATACATTCTCATTTCACATGTGTATTGACATCGAATTATGACTTGGTATTGATGATGATACATGGGTAAATGGAGCACTTTGGTGACACGAGACTTAGTTTTAAGGTGTACTTGTTAGACTTGGAAGTAAAGGGTGTCATAGACTCTTTATGTTGATTGAGATGGTTTGTACGATTCATTCCATGGTTGAGTTGATTTATCTAAGTCCTGATATGGCTTATGGCATTGGGACTTGTACTTACATTGGCATTTGATCTCATTGATTTATGATGCTTACTTTTGAGTTGGTGTTTCATATTGGGGTTCTACACTTGAACCATATTTGAATACTCGTCTTGCATACAATATATGTATATAAGGCATATCTGATAGGGAGTGAGGATGTGACCTATCTTGTGATATATATATATATAAGGCACATTTGACAGGGGGTGAGGATGTGGCCTATTTGTGAACTCGTGATCCGAGGTCTGTTCCGGAGCGAGTGGACTCGTGATCCGATGTATATTCTGGAGCGAGGGGTACATAGACTTCGCGGGTCCTTCATGAGTCATGACTACTGAGCGAACAATGCCTTTAACATGTGTGTACATGTTTGAGGTATTTGGCCAGTGCATTGCATTGCACAACATTGCATTTTATTCTGCATCATCATATGGCTCTTCACGTCTGATTTGGTATGGTCTGTTCGTGTCATTGTGGTGGCATAGATTGGATTACGAACTGGGTCAGATTGCGGAGTAATGACTCTGCCTAGGTTCAGAACTTAGTTTTGTGATTATTGTTTGAGATTATTGAGACTCGACAGACTTCTGGTTTAGAAGTTTCATCTTAGGTTGTGATTCGGTTATGATATATTATGTGACCTTGGTTTGGATATTATGTGTCTATCTACTTCTCTTGTTGATTTTATGCTTATATGCATGAACTAGTCTTAGTCGGCCTATGATGCTTACTCAATACCTGTTGTTTGTACTGATGCTACTCTTGTTGTACTCTTCTTTTGAGTGTAGAGTCTGTTACAGGTTCTATTTCTGATCCACGAGAGTGTTTCCTGAGACGGTGTTGTTGGAGACTTAGGGTGAGCTACAGCCAGATCTGCAACCCTAGTTTCCATTATTCGTATACTTGTCATCTATTTCCAGACAATATTCCTTTTGATGTTATGAGCCTTGTATGAAAACATTCATATAGTTCTTGTTATATATTCAGACCTATATGTTTATTAGTAGCTCTTGTGCTGACTTAGACTAGATGCCTTAGGTAGAAGATGTATTCCACAATTATTTTCTTTTAATTGATACTGAGATTTATTATTATTACATTGTTCTTCCGCTTTGATAGATTGCAAGTTGGGTAAGGGAAGGGTTCGCCTACCAAGGTGGAAAATGGTAGGTGCCCGTATAACTAAGCGATTTTGGGTCGTTTACATGACACTTCAATTTGATGGAGATCATACATATAGAGGAGAGAGGTGAACCATTTGCATGTAGCTTGGGAAAGGCCATGTGGAAAATTATTTGTAAGACAAATGTTGATGACTAATGATAGAAGGAAAGGGGCAAATTGGTCCAGCAACCCAGTTTATAGTGGAGATACAATAAAGTGATTTTTCAACCAACAGGATTGTTCCATTATAAGACAACTAGTCAATGTGTGCGCTTCGCGCGGTCGGGAAAAACATGTTTAAATTTATTATGCCTTCTTTTTTTTTTCATGAAAATGCAAACACTTGTAAACAATCTACATTTGAGTTAATTTATAAATAAGAATTATTTAGAGCACAAACTACAATATACATAATGATAATGTATAAGCACTTTTGCCAAGTAAAATTTTACCTCTGGTCCCCTTCTCTATTGTGTACTGTAAAAATAAGGTAAGCAAAAAAATACGTGGAGGGACGTATATCTTCAAATTTATAAGCATTTTCCTTAGAAATGTTTAAGGAAAGACCAAAAGAGTGTAATTAAGGAAATCAGAAAAGTGATTTTTGGATTTCTTTTAACATAACACTGAAAAATAAGAGAAAGAATAAAATGTGAAGAATGAAGAGAGAACAACCAAATAATTAAAGATAAAAAGGAAAGTACCTTTCGTTTAAGGAATGTATATCTTCAAATGTGTGAAAGCACTTCTCTTAGAAACGATTAATCAATACGAAGAGGTGTGATTAAGAGACCTAAAAAGTGACCTTTGACTTTCTGTTTTATCAAAGCACAAACGTGGTAAAATAAGAAAAGAGCAAGTATGAGAAAAGTAAAGAAAAAAATACAGAAAAAAGAAGACAAAAGAAAAATATATAAAAAAGAGATAAAAGAAAAATACATTTACTGGTCTGTAAGAGGTGTCATATTACTCCTCCATAGACCAGGATTTATATATTAGATGCCAAAATATAGAATAAGTATCCGTCAATTAAAGATGAAACAATTGCGTATTTCACGGAAAATAACAATACACATTCAAGGTCCTATGAGGAAAAAAAAACTTACGTACAAACTTGAAAGCAAAACAAATAAAAGGAATGTATATATTTGCACCTTGAGAATTGCCTGAGAGAGAGGGGATCAAACTTCTCATAGTATCAGCGACAAACAAAATGAATATATTAACTTGCTTTGTCCAATTATGACCAAATTATTTACAAACACCCTCACACATGGAGTATATCTGCATTCCAACATTGTCCTGTGACATAGAACATAAACATGGCCATTTTGATTCATGCTTTAGTAGAGAAAAAAATTCAAAATAAAGGCAAGTATAGCAACTAATTTAAAAATCAATCAAAGTGATAAAAATCATATAGATCTAATAAAATAATTCTCAAATTTAAAGATGCATTTTAGATACCTAGGCGCTCTACTGCAATAAAGCGCTCTGCCATTACTGCATCTTGGCAAGTAATTCACCAAAGAAATGAAGCATAAACAAAGAAGAGAAGTTCAATTAGAAAATAGTTACCTGACAGTTCAGTTCAAATAGCAAGCAGTTAAATGAATATTGAACTCAAAAGCAAACTTTTCTTCATGAACAGAAGAACAAATAACAAAAAAGGAATTGTTCTATATATGTTGATTAGTAGTATCCACTGAGGTGCTATCAATCACAACCTCCTGTGGGAAATTTGCAAAGAATGTAAAGCTTAAATGACATTCTTTCCATCACTGCAATCACTACTCAATTGATTCCCATGGTTAAATAAGAACTATGGCCTGTGTATGTGAGGTAATGAATCAAAGATGCATGATATCATGGTTCATCTGGAAAAAGAAAAGGAGAATTTATTTAAAAAGAATACATCATATATGTCATGACCCAACCAGAGGGTCATGACGGGCACCCGGTGCTACCCCACCGGGCACCTCCTAACGTACATTCATATTCTCATCTAGGTGAGCCACATGGCCTACTTATGATTTTCCATACAATAACGATACTAATCATATCGGGCAACGACACATTTCTATCATCATCAATAACAATGCCCATGTCCAAGTTCGCAAGCCGACGAAGCTAACAAAATAATAAACAAAATATGAGCCGACAAGGCTACAAGACATCTAACCATACACAACTGTCTACGAGCCTCTAAGAAGGGTATGTAACATCATATAAGCGGAACAGGACCCCACCATGCCCATATATATATGTACACAAAAGAATAATACCAAAAGTTGTAGCTCCGGATGAAATGGAGCTCTTCTATGCAGTCCCTGAACAAGAAATCTATGGATCAAGCCTGTCTCCCTGGCCACCTGCGGGCATGACGCAGCGTCCACAAATAAAAGGACGTCAGTACGAATAATGTACTGAGTATGTAAGGCATAATCAAAATCATAGTGGGAGCATAAGAGACAGCATAAGAAATAACATAAGAAGTAGCATAAGATGAGAGAATCAGGAGGTAATAGAACCATTTGTACTTCTAGTGGCCATCATCATATTTACTTACTTGTCTTTCACAGGGACCTTCCATTTCTAATGCTTACTCATGTATATCCTTCCATTTCTAATGCTTACTCATGTGTGTGTGTATATATATATCAACATCATAGTGGGAGCATAAGAGACAACATAAGAAATAACATAAGAAATAGCATAGGATGAGAGAATCAGGAGGTAATAGAACCATTTGTACCTCTAGTGGCCATCATCATATTTACTTACTTGTCTTTCACAGGGACCTTCCATTTCTAATGCTTACTCATGTGTGTGTGTGTGTGTGTGTATGCGTGTATATATATATATATATATATATATATATATATATATATATTCGTATTCATATTCGTATCATACCCGACCATGAAGGTTCGGTATTTCACATACCCGGCTATGACAAGGCTCGGTGATTATACATACCAAGCCCTACCAAGGTTAAGTGTTGTCCGTACCCAACTGTAGTGGTGCGCGCGCGATAGGTGTCATAACCAGCCATATAAGCTCGGTGTTACATAATTGTCAATAAGAATCATCAACATCCTTACCATCATCACTTTAGTTACATCTATCCTTACAAGATCAACTATCATATAAGGGAGGTAATAACATCGTGAAAGTATCGAGGACCATGAGCTTTAGTAATTTTAGAGATAGAGTCATTTGGAAGACATTATGGAACTCATGAGAGGGCATATAGCAAAGGAATCATGCCTTAATGAAAGAAGGGTTAGCCTTACATACCTCTTGGTCTTCTTAACTACTTAACATTTACCGTTGAAGCTTGAAAAATCTACATTTAGAAGGATTCATGCCATAGTTAAGCCTTAATGATACTCTTAAATTCAAACTAGAATAATTCATGATCTAATGAAAATTGGGCAGCATTTCCCCTATTTCCTCAACTTCCACCATATTACAAAACCACTCTCAATAACCACAATAACATCCACAATATCATAATCAAGTAATCACATTCCATTGAGTCTTCAAAATTCATCCTTATGTTCAACTTATACTAACAACTTCACACCCAACCATAGCACATTTTCACAATGCTTCCTTATCACTATTACTACTTTCCCTAACAAGATCATACCCATATCATACTCAGAATCATGAGTCAAGTTTGCTTACTACTTAAAAACATCATAAAAGTTACATTTAGCCCTCATTTTTTACTTTCTTCTTCTACCCAAGTTTTTCAACAACCAAGCATCCATGATAACATGAAATAAGCATGAAAACTAACCTTTTATCTCATCGAAATGAGCTTTGGAGCAGCTATCAACTTATGTGAAAACCTGTTACACCCCGCACTTTCAGTGTTACACCCCATACCTCGGATAACCACTGGTTAAATTTGAATGTAAGTATGTCAAGCTATGGCTAGGTAAAACAACTTTGGAGTGTGAGGAACGAAGCATTATTAAGTATATTGTTTAAGTAAAGGATGAATTATGATCTTGTAAGTCGTAACCGGGAAGGACAACCTCGGAGCCAAAGGACATGACCATTATCAAGTATGATTAGTGATAAATATCATGTATGGAGAGTTTTGGAAGATTTCGGGATCAAGCAAATCGAAGAAAATAAGTTTGACGAAAATTTAGAAAAAGTTGGCAGGATTTTGGGCAGATTTTTAGTCAACCTTGGAGGGGTATATCTCCTAGTATATTAGGAGTTTTAAGGTGTTTCAAAAGTCTAAAATGAAGTTCGTCGATTCTAGTTTCCAACGCAACAAATCGCTCATCGATATAATGTCGGAGTAGAGAATTACGAATGTTACAAGTTAGGCGGGCAGAGCAGGTTGCACTGCTACAGTGTTGCTACAGTGCCACCGACTTTGACACCCTATATAAGGGTTAAAACCCCATTTGTTCTCTATAATAATTCCCCCAAATGTTCTAGAGACATCAGCCACCATATGCGAGAATGCACACAACATAAAAGTGAGTATTTTGAGTAATTCAAGTGACGGAGTATTAATCGAGGGCCGGGTAACGTGTAGTCGCGATTATAGTTTTGTCTTGCGTTGGAATTGGATTGGATTCAAAGTAAATATTGAAGATATTGCTTCTTTAGCAAGAATAAGGCATGAATCTATTCTTATTAATATTAATTTCAGTTTATTTACGGAGATAAAGTTATTAAATAGTCGTATAACAAGTTGGATAGTTGAGAAACTTGAAAAACATCATGTGGGATGTTTTATAGAGCCTATTGGTGTTGATAATGTTTTTGTGATGTTGGTATTGTTGTTGTTGCTGTTGTTGGTCATTGGATTGTGATTTCGGGCTAGGCATATAAATAGGGGAGATGCTATTCGAATTTCGGCAGATTCTAAATGGATTTAAATTAAAAGCTTAAGATAAGCATGTGACAATGAGCCTAACAATAGTATGAATGGTTTACATGTAGATTTACGAGCTTGGAAGGATAAATGTTGAATAGTTAAGGAGACCAAAAGTTATGTTAAGCCTATTCCTCTTTCTTTTAAAGGCATGATCCGTTTCCTACCAGCCCATGCATGAATTCCATAAAACAAATCCTCATTTCTAAGAATGTTAGAGATTCATGACTCTTAAAGTTTTTATGGTGCTAAAGATGAATAATTTTTATTTTTTATGATAACCATGACGATGATTATGAGGGATTTATTTATCAAAGCTCCAAGGCATACGAATTTCATGATATTATGAGATGATTTTATTCGTAGAGATTTCCAAGTACATGAGCTTTATATTATTATGAGGTGATTGAGCTTACTTTGCAATTTCTTATTTCTTTCATTGTTGGTAATCTCACCTTATGACCCTTGATCCTTCAAGGTGGGATAAATGATGATGATTGATCCATAATATAATCGGTGGCTACCGACCTTACGTCACTCTGATATAGTTGTTGCTTTTGATTGGGCTCTCACGCATGCTTTATATATATATATATATATATTCTCACAACGCTCCACACTATAGTCGGCCGGGCATGGCACGTAGATGTGCACACCACTGCAGTGGGCATGTCATGATATTGCCCCGGACGCGGGCTAATGATGATAACACCGAGCCTTAATGGCCAGGCATGATACTATATACATATGATACCGAGCCTTAATGGCCGGGAATGGTACTATATATTTGTATAATTTTTTTTTTTAAAGGCTAAGCATACATGACACTGCCTTATGAGGCATCCAGATGTACAGGTTATCTCTCATATTCCATGTTACCTTTCATATCTGTATTATGTTGTTATTCATGTCTTACATACTCAGTACATTATTCGTACTGACGTCTCTTCTTGTGGACGCTGCGCTCATACCCGCAGGTAGGCAGGGAAACGGATCAGACCCGTAGGTGTTCTATCAGCGAATTCTCAGGAGCACTCCACTTATTTCGGAGTTGCAGTCTATTTGGTATTCTCCTTATGATCATTTGTATTCTATGTAGAGGCTCGTAGACGTGTGTGTACAGTTAGATGTTTTATAGCTCCACCGGTCATATTGTTGTATAATATATTGGTGGCCTTGTCGACCTTATTTTGAGTTCTTGATACTTTATTGTTAGCCTTGCCGGCTTTATGATATTCGTTATGTTGTGGCGACCTTGTCGGTCAGCATATGAATATATGTGTTGAATGATTGGATATTCCTATGTTGGGCCTTTTCTGCGTGCAGGTGTTCTTTGAGTTATGATTTATAATGTTCAAAGTAACGGATAAATCAGGTGGTTCCCGGCCTACGGGTCGGAGCCCGTCATACTCCTGGTAGGGGTTTGACAAATTGGTATCAGAGCAGTTCATCCTAGGGAATGTCTACGAGCCGTGTCCAGTAGAGTCTTATTTATGGGTGTGAAGCGCGCCACACTTATAAACAAGAGGCTGCAGGGCATTTAGGAACCATTGACCCTTCTTTCTTATCTTAGATCGTGCCATAGAGCTAAATCATAGGATATGATGCCTCTGATTCTAACCCCAAATGTTTTGATCATAGATAAGTAGTTGATTATGCTGCTACGAGGTAATTGCTGAGAATGGAAGTTGTTCATTCGAAAGGTATGTTTCCTATTTTATTAATATGGATAGATGTTGATATAAGAACCTGAGCAAGATATTATGGGTATTTCTGATTGCTTTGTGGGGTATTGGATGTATTTTCTGAGCTGTGTGCAAGAATGAGGTAGTAAGAATTATAGAGGAAACAATTTTTATAAATTGAATTGTTTGCATGTCCATAGAGAAAGAGTAAAGGGAAAATGTGACCATCAGCCGTTTGGTAAGTCATGATTGAAGGAACAACTATGCGATGCTTTCAAAGAGAAGTTTTAGAGTGATTTTAATTTAATTTAAAGAAGGAACCCTGGAGGGAAAAATGATTAGTAGTTAAGAAATTGGGATGAGTTGCATCCGAGATTTCGGAGGATTAGGACCTATTGGAAACATAAAGAAAGTTGACATTAGGAACTCAAATACAGTATTACGGTTTATAGATTAGATTGACAACAAAGAGATATTGATATGGGAAAGGAAGTTAACGAGTACGGGAAAGTTCCACCCTAGAAGTATATATATATACGAGATCAAAATTGGTTTGTACTCATAGTGGAATGTTCTGCAAACTTCTAGGTAGATATTATTAAGTGGCAAACGGGAAAGAGCACTTTAAGAGCGAAGGAAATCAAGGAGGACCTTGAGGACAGAAGTACGAGAAAATGCGGTTATAAATTAATTCAAGGAAGTTATGTGATCGATGACGATAAGAGGAAGCTTAATAAATTAGTAAGGTTGGCCAAAGGTAGACAGTGATGGCATACGACAGTGGACTTGGAATAGAGAATTATAAAGGAAACAGGATGAATATATGAGGAATAGACATACATACGAGCAAGCTATGGTATCGTAAAGGGAAATAAGAAATGAACGAAGGAAGAAAGAAAATGGCGTATTTTACTAAAATTTCATGATGAGAACGAGAATCGACTGGACATTAGAAGGATTATGATGCATGATTATGATACAAACAATTAGTTAAGAGAAACTATGGGACACTATGAGCTAAATTAAGGAAAGGACGAATCGTGAGAATGAATGAGAGAGAGTATCGGCTTTTACTAGTATGGTATAAACCTAACTCGGAATCGGGAACCAATAGTAAGAGGACTCTCAAGGGTACTGGTGAAAGGATAGCTATGAAGGAAAATTGCGGCTGAAGGAGCATGGTATAGTCGGGCATTCTATAAGGAGCCTAACGAATTCCGATGTCACCATTGATTCATTAACCTAGGGGACTAATAGCCATGAAGGAAGGAAGTGGTTTGAGTTGGCTCCAATGTGTGTGGACGTTTGACTTGATACAAAATTCAGTTAGCAAAAAAAAAAAAAAAAAAGTCAAACTATGCGCTGAAAGTAACTCCGACATTATATGGACTAGAGGAGTTGAATGATCGCTAGGGTCGTCCAAATGACTACCAAAGACGGTCAATACTCGAATGCTACTAGTATATGAGAACATTCTTAGACGAATTAGAATATTCCCAAGTACAGAAGAAGGAAATATACTGGCTTGAAGGAGTCAAAATTCGAGATGAACTAATATAGCAAGGATGTGCTAAAGAAAAGTGGAAATGGACTAAATGCATGTATATTATGAGACAGACATGGGAAAGGAGGCATGACAAGATAATGAAGGTTTAGCAAATCAAGGAAATAAGTTTTTTCAATGCAATACGTTGTGTTCCGGGATATGATTTGAATCGCTCGTACTAATTTTTTTTTTAATTACAATTAAATATGCAGCAAACGTACCCCAAAAAGGTAACGGAAGAAGTGAGAAGGCATACAAGTGACCAAGGATAAGTATCAGGGACAGTTAGGATTAGTAAAGAGAAATTGTAGCACTGGAAGAGGTGAGAGTTTTAAAAGAGGAATATTTTTAGGAATTTCAATCATCGTCAAAAGAAAGAAAGACAGTATGCCTATGGATAGCACGACAACAGTACTGCCTGAGACTAGAAATACCTCCTACGTCGTGAAATCATAAGTCACCGTTTATATCAAATCGTGAGAGTATATGTCATAGGATCATATAAATAATCGTCCTGATGAAATGGCTAGTAAAATGGTGTGGGGACGACAATAAATATTTGAAGAAGAATGGAAGCTAGTTAAGTCTCAATTAGCCGCTGGTATAGGAGAGCCAAGGACTTAAAGAGGGAAGCACACTCGTATTGAAAGGAAGTTGTGATTAAGTAAGATTTTATTTTAGTCTCCTGCTTATGAGTTATTTTGTAATGATGTTAAGATTAGAGGAGAGGCAAATGGAGGAAATATTTAAACATAGATTTGAAGATATTTTGAATAGTAGATTAACTTGGGATATGAGCATTAGTATATTGTAACTTGTAAGTATAATCTTGTGATGAGGGATAACGACGGTGATAAGAAAATGTTGCATACACGTTTATAAGGGATGATGCTAAGGTTGTTGTATGGGTCGAATTGAGTCCCATTTGAATAAAATCCCTTGGCTATAGTATTTTTGACGCATTGGATAAGTAATCTGAAGTAAAGTAATTAATGAGAATAATAGCCATTAGCAAGGAAATGCTATTGCAAGTCATCTGGGCGCTACCATAGATGGAACTATGATGACATTGTAAGGAATTAAGGAGTTCGACAAAAGCATTAAAAAGGAGATGGAATGATATGTATATAAAATCGATTAGTACTAAGAGGGACAATCTAAAGTAGCACTAGAGAAGCAAGCAAGGAAAAGTGTCACAGCCAAATAAGAAAGTTGTCCACTAGTAGAGAAATAGAGGGCTGTGAAACAGGAGGGACTAAGTCAACGGAAGGTGAAGTCATGGAAGTAGATGAAGATAAGATCGCAGGAAAAGGATTCAAGGAAATAAATAAAGGAGATAGACATTTAAGGAATTAAGAGATCCGCTTGATTGATAAACCGAAATGACAGATAATTGCGTCAAACTATGGGAAAGACTTATTAAGTGAGAATCAGGCAAAGGTTAAAAGTAGAAGGAGAACCCCAAAGGAAATGATCCAAGGATATCATGTTTGATTGGAACAAGCGAGTGACAATGAAACCTCGTGGAACAAGCAACGTGATGGCTCTTATTGGAAAAAGGGATGAATGAAGGTTACAGACAAAGGAAAGAATGAAAATATTCGAATTCGCTACATGACTTGGAATCTTGGTTATTCTTCGAAAAATTTCTGAATTCACCCCTAAGTTATTAGCCTAACTAAGCATCAGAAACTTTAAGAGTAAATTGAAGGAAAGGTATCATTAAAGAAGAGGTTTGAGATGTTTTTGATATAAGTACAAGAATTACCGTTAGTTAGCCAAGTGCCAGAAGTCTAATTGAAGGAAAGAGAAATTAAGCGAGACATTTCGGTGTTAAACTAGTTGAAAGATAAAGTACCGCAAAGATTAATTCGACTGCTATAGAAAGCAAAGGATGCTAAAATTTGACCAGTATTGAGGTTATCTTTAAGGGAGGAAGAATAAGAATAAGTAAACTCCAAGAAGACAAAGGCCTGGGACATCTGTAAAACGTAAGAAAGATACGTGGAGATCGAAGAGAACAAGAATTTTTTAATAAAAAGAAAATGGGATCAAAATTGGATAAAAGTATGTGGTAAGTACTGGATGAAAGAGCATACAAGAATGTAAGCAACGAAGTATGAAGAGACAATGAGAATGATAAAGCATAAAGAGTTAGTAGACAGACAGATAATAAGAAAAGAGACGAGCTTGAGTACGGGCGTAAATTTTGGCCACAAAAGAAGAAGGATAAACTGCGTAATTCGGATAAGTTCAGTTTTAAATGAGCAAGTAAGACGGCAAGTAAGTAAAGTAAATACCAACAATACAAGTAAGAACATTGACATCTACCTCAGAGCGAACTCTACCTCAACATTCGAGGATGAATGTTTTTGAAGGGGGGGAGAATGTTACACCCCGCACTTTCAGTGTGACACCCCGTACCTCGGAGAAGCACTGGTTAAATTTGAATGTAAGTATGTCGAGCTATGGCTAAGTAAAACAACTTTGGAGTGTGAGGAACGAAGCATTATTAAGTATATTGTTTAAGTAAAGGATGAATTATGATCTTGTAAGTCGTAACCGGGAAGGACAACCTTGGAGCCAAAGGACATGACCATTATCAAGTATGATTAGTGATAACTATCATGTATGGAGAGTTTTGGAAGATTTCGGGATCAAGAAAATCGAAGAAAATAAGTTTGACGAAAATTTAGAAAAAGTTGGCAAGATTTTGGGCAGATTTTTAGTCAATTTTGGAGGGGTATATCTCATAGTATATTAGGAGTTTTAAGGTATTTCAAAAGCCTAAAATGAAGTTCGTCGAGTCTATTTTTCAAAGCAACAAACCGCTCATCGATACGATGTCGAAGTAGAGAATTATGAATGTTACAAGTTGGGTGGGCAGAGCAGGGCGCACTGCTACAATGCTGCTACAGTGCCACTGACTTTGACACCCTATATAAGGGTTACAACCCCATTGTTTCTCCATAATAATTCCCCCAAATGTTCTAGAGATATCAGCCACCATATGAGAGAATGCACACAACATAAAAGTGAGTATTTTGAGTAATTCAAGTGACGGAGTATTAATCGAGGGTCGGGTAACGTGTAGTCGCGATTATAGTTTTGTCTTGCGTTGGAATTGGCTTGGATTCAAAGTAAATATTGAATATATTCCTGATCTAGCAAGAATAAGGTATGAATATCTCCTTATTAATACTAATTTCAGTTTATTTACGGAGATAAAGTTATTAAATAGTCGTATAACAAGTTGGATAGTTGAGAAACTTGGAAAACATCATGTGGGATGTTTAATGGAGACTATTGGTGTTGATAATGTTGTTGTGATGTTGGTATTGTTGTTGTTGTTGTTGGTCATTGGATTGTGATTTCGGGCTAGGCATATAAACAGGGGAGATGCTGCCCAAATTTCGGCAGATTCTAAATGGATTTAAATTGAAGGCTTAAGATAAGCATGTGACAATGAGCCTAACAATAGTATGAATGGTTTACATGTAGATTTACGAGCTTGGAAGGATAAATGTTGAATAGTTAAGGAGACCAAAAGGTATGTTAAGGCTATTCCTCTTTCTTTTAAAGGCATGATTCGTTTCCTACCAACCCATACATGAATTCCATAAAAAAAAATCCTCATTTCCAAGAATGTTAGAGATTCATGACTCTTAAAGTTTTTATGGTGCTAAAAATGAATAATTTTTATTTTTTATGATATCCATGACGATGATTATGAGAGATTTATTTATCAAAGCTCCAAGGCATACGAATTTCATGATATTATGAAATGATTTTATTCATAGAGATTTCCAAGTACATGAGCTTTATATTATTATGAGGTGATTGAGCTTACTTTGCAATTTCTTAATTTCCCTCATTGTTGATAATCTCACCTTATGACCCTTGTTCCTTCAAGGTGGGATAAATGATGCTGATTGATCCATAATATAATCGGAGGCTGCCGACCTTACGTCACTCCAATATATATATATATATATATATATATATATATATGTGTGTGTGTGTGTGTGTGTGTGTGTGTGTGTGTGTGTATGTATTTTCTCACACCGAACCGCGCTATAGTCGGCAGGGAATGGCACGTAGATTTGCACACCACTGCAGTGGGCATGTCATGATATTGCCCTGGACGCGGGCTAATGATGATAACACCGAGCCTTAATAGCCGGGCATGATACTATATATATATATATATATATATATATATATGTATATGTATATGTATATATATATATATATATATATATATATATATATATATATATATGACACTGAGCCTTAATGGTCGGGTATGGTACTTTATATATGTATAAAAATATTTTTTTAAAAAAAAGGCTAAGCATGCATGACACTGCCTTATGAGGCATCCATATGTACAGGTTATCTCTCATATTCCATGCTACCTTTCATATTTGTATTATGTTGTTATTCATGTCTTACATACTCAGTACATTATTCGTACTGACGTCCCTTCTTGTGGTCGCTGCGCTCATACCCGCAGGTAGGCAGGGAGACGGATCAGATCCGTAGGTGTTCTATCAGCGAATTCTCAGGAGCACTCCACTTATTTCGGAGCTGCAGTCTATTTGGTATTCTCCTTATGATCATTTGTATTCTATGTAGAGGCTCGTAGACGTATGTGTACAGTTAGATGTTTTATAGCTCCACCGGTTCATATTGTTGTATCATATTGTTGTATAATATATTGGTGGCCTTGTCGAACTTATTTTGAGCTCTTGATACTTTACTGTTAGCCTTTCCGGCTTTATGATATACATTATGTTGTGGCGACCTTGTCGGTCCGCATATGAATATATGTGCTGAATGATCGGATATTCCTATGTTGGGCCTTTTCTGCGTGCAGGTGTTCTTTGAGTTATGGTTTATAATATTCAAAGTAATGGATAAATCAGGTGGTTCCCGGCCTATGGGTCGGAGCCCGTCATACTCCTGGTAGGGGTGTGACAAAACCCTAGCTTCAATACTCAAGAATCTCTTGTGGCCTACTAACCCTAGCAAGACCTCTAACACATGGGTACCTTGATTCTTGCCTCTTGATCATTGTTTTCTCTTAGGTTGGAGTGGAATATGTTTGGAGAAGGGTTTGGAGCTCTCAATAAGTGTGGGAAATGAAAAATGAAATAAAAGAACAAGAGCCATTTATTTATACAAAAATATAAAAATCAATCTGATGGACTTATACGGTCCACTTATACGGACCGTATAATATTATACGGACCGTATAAGTGGTCCGTATAACACCACCATGGAAAATTCCCTTTCTATAAAGGTTGAGTTATACGGACCCCCCTTATACGGACCGTATAAAGTTATACGGACTGTATAAGTAGTCGTATAACTCCCAGTTGTACAGAACTTCCTCTCGTTGATTCGTTTGACTTCCAATCCTCGTGGAACCTTCTTAGCACTTACATAACACTTCATTAACCATAAAATAGGCCCTATAGCAGCCCCTCAAGATATTCTAAATAAATATTAGCTCAATTATAGCGAAAACCCTTTTCGAACTCGACTTATATTTCACTCTCTTCAACAAACTAAGGCTCATATACTCATACAACTTCAAATCTTACGGTACACACCTTAAGCTATCTAATACCTTCCTTAATATCGTAAGGGTTTCATAATCACCTTAAGCTCATGTTAGCCTACTCACAAGGCAACAAAATCAGAAATTTCCGAGGTGTAACAATATATGCTAATCTATTGAATGAAATAAAAAAAGATACTCCAATTGGATTAGCTTTCTTTTACTTTTTGTTAACAAAGAACATGTTCATACATATTGAGCGTCTTAAGGTCATGATGAGTATTCATGATAACCCGAGCATCTTCCAATGTGGCGTTTTCCTCCTTCTGAACCTAAAACAAAAGCCGATGAAGGTTCTCTGCATTCATTATGTCGTTATCGGAGTATTGATTCTTCTCCTTTGTTGATTGTAGAGTGTTGATTTTCTCTCTATAATTGAAACGGTTCTTCTCCTCTGTTGATTGTAGAGTGTCGATTTGATCTCTATAATTGAAGCCGTAAAGGGTTCTAGAGAATATTGAAAGACACGGCTTTTGGGATTTTGTGTTGCGAAGTTCTAATTGAAACATATTTTTGCCAATTATATTAATTAAAAATTGTGTTTATTGTGAAAAAATTTGAGAAAATAGATACCTTTACTGATCATTGAGGCATGCCACATCAGCGGGCTGATGTCCTGCCTTATATATATATATATATATATATATATATATATATATATATATATAGATTATGGATAGGATTCATGAAATGATCAAACTAGCCTTAAAACAAATTTTATTGGCCATCACACACACGTCGATCCCTAATCCTCATTCACGCTTCTACAATAGTAAAAAATTAAGAGAAAATAATATTCAGGTAGGCGTCACGTAGGAAATAAAGTGTTACAATTTGAGAAAACTTGATGAAAGAGTAAGAAGACCCAGAAATCCAAGAAAACCAAGAAGAACAACATTGAAATTCAAGAGCAAGAAAGTCCAAGAAGCTCAAGTTTGAAGATCAATTTCTTTCAAGAATGGGAATTCTGTTTCTTGAATCCTTTTCTAAATATCTTTCTTGTTTCTTGATTTATATTATAGTAGGATTTAATTTTCTATCATTAGTAGGATCTTTATCCCAGTTCTAGTAGGTTTCTGGTTTTCTTTATTCTTTTCGTTATAGAATATGGATTTTACTTTCCTTGTTTTTAGCTATTTCCTTTCTAGAGTAGAATGGGGATTTCTAGTCATTAAAGAAGAGACTCTAGGCCTATATAGAGGGTTCTCATGACATGTAATAGGAGAACTCACGTTTTTAGCAATAGATCGTGCAAGTTCGGCAGTGGAGGTGGCAGCCACATGACCCTGATAGTGGAAAAAATAAAAAGGTCAACCGGGAACACTGAGGACTTGTGAGGGAATATACAAGGAAGACGGAATAGGTACCTGAAGGAACAGATTGGCCAGGTGAGCTAGTGAAGTTCCCAATCTGACAACCAGAGGTTTTGGACGTGGAGATGAGCCCGAAGTTTCAACCGGTGGAATGAACTCCTCTGCGATAATTCGCAAACTGGGGCAGCAGGGCTCCCTGGGCATAATTCGGCAGTAGAAACCTTGGGTTCCCCGGATGCTTTGCTAGATCTATCAGGCAGTAGATCTTGGGGATTACTAACTCGTTGCTGCTCATCATCATCATCGATAAAAATGACTCCAGGGTGATCACCCTGCTGAGCTTTGCTCCATGCTTCCATAAGCCGACGTCGAGTTCGCACTTTGAAACCAATTCCTGCCAGGGAAGAGGAAACGTCTTTTGGTTTACGCTTCCAGCTGGAGGAAGCAGCATTAACAATGTCTGATAAGGCAATATTTCGAGTGTGGACTCTCGGAGAGGTGGAGTTTCTCGCCGGAAGGCCTGTAAGGGAGGTGTTAGTTTAAAAAAAAGAGTAAGGAAGAAACAAGAAGTCATGCTAAGTTAGTAGAGTGGAGTTTGGCTCACCATGGTTTTCCTCTGCACCAGTCGGAGGTCATACTCCTCCAAGATCGAGTCATATTAAGAGTAGCATGAAACAGTGCAACAACCTATTCAAAAATTTCGACCAGAAGTTGTGGCTCAACAGAAATCGCTGGGAAAAAATAAAATGCCGGAAAAAGGGTAAGTGAAATGAGGCATGGAATAATGATAAAAAAAACGAGAGGGGAAAGGGAAATTCCATTAAAAGGCTTACGAGAAGAGTTCTGTGCCTCTGGAAACGGCTTAGGCAAAGAGTTCCATGCCTCTGGAAATGGCTCAGGCAAGGAATGATGAAGGTGGCTGGTCCATATCATTACGAACCTATGAAGCCATCCCCGATCAAAGTCATCCTCCGGGTTAACCAAGCATTATTTTCCGCGAAGATATAAGTGTACTAACCCTCCTCGAAAAACCCGAGGAGAATACAAATGCATTAAGTGATCAAGGGAGAATGCAACTCGGGCTTGTCGGCCAGAAGTTGATACAGTAGACAAAGCGCCAAATTTGAGGAGCAACTTCACAGATACAAACCTGGTATCGGCGGCAGAAGTCTTCAATGATTTGGCAAACTGGGAGATTGAAACATATCACAAAAGGATAGGTGTAAACCATGGAGAAACCTTCGAAGTGATGGTTCATCCTGGCTTCAGAATTGACAATAGCAATTTCAACTTTAGGTGCAAAGTTCCAATTCTCACTAACCGTGGTGATAGCGTCAACAGTGATGAATGAATCAATTTCTTCAACAGATTGATGGTGATCAACAGTGCTGAAATCTTCATGGTACTTGAACCCAGCAGGGAGAATATCAGCAGCAAGGGAATTAAGATCCATTTCTTCACTTGTTGGTGAAATTGGAGCTTTCTCAGAATGACATCCGGGAGATGAAGTGCTATAATGAGAAGAAAGATTGGGGATGAAGCATCAGACATGATTAGAATCTTTGCAAGAAAGGAAAATATGAAGATATGGAAGATATCAAGAGAGGTTTTTCTCGTTTAAGGAAAGAAAATATTTGGTTGAATTTAGGTTTGATCTCTTGCCTTATATAGATTTAATTAAGGGAGAGGAAACGTTTGAGAATTCGGATTTGACAGTTGCCTTTTTGAATGAACCATCGAGACGATTCATTTCTCGCCATTAAGTAGGGATAGGTCCGGTGGCGTTTCAAATCCACTCCCCGGTGTAGTCTCTCTCCACCGGAGAGTGGGGGGACTATCTCTATACATGACAAGATATAGCTCGACACATGTCATGACGAGAAGGGAACACGTGGAAGTTGAAGGCGAAACGCTGCTTAGTCATTTTACTTAGTCGGAATGAGAGAACCTGGATAAACCCGGAGCAAACCTACCAAGGCAATTGTCTCGGGTCATTAATGAAAGATCAACATTGCGTGACCAGTCCAGTTTCGAAGCAAACGTTACGATTTAGAATTAAAGCAGCATTTATTGTCTATTATTACTTATTATTAGAATTTAATAACGGCTTAAGAGCTGATGTATTTTTACTATAAAAGGAACCTAAAGGCCTCTCAAAGAGGATCATTGAATAACAATTACTCACACATATTCATACTATTCAATCTTTTGCAATTAAGCCTACTTTGTCATTCTTCTGTACTGAACTAACATTTATTCTGCTAGGCCAAAACATATAATTGTTCCACCGGAGGAAAACCCATCAAAGGATTCTCTCCAATGATCAACAAAGCTCAAGCTTAATTATTTCATTATTGCTTTATAATTTCTTATTGATTTACTCATTTGATTTCTCTAGTAGTTATTGGCCTTTTTATTCACTGTTTATAATAAATCAAATCACGTATCCTTTAAAGCACAAATAAATTCAACTGTTCACTTTTTTAGTGTAAACAAAGATGGCATCCCCTATACGTTAGCAGCTAGTCATTGTTGTTTAACTTTGTTAAAGAACAAGCGTTCAGGAGATGCATTATCCTCATAAAATAGAGGAAATTAAAATAAAGGCAGAATACACCCCTAAAGTTGTTCATTTTTTTCATTTAGACACCTAAACTAAAACCAGAGTTGATAGAAAATGTATTTATTAGACAACTTCTGCTTGTGTGGCATAGGAAATGTATTACACCGCATTTGAGAGCGTGAAATAGCCCAATTTTTTAAATTTTTTGTTCTTTATCTCCTTATGTTCGCTCTGCCACCATCACCTCCACTACCTAGAGCCACCACTGCCGCCTTCACCACCTTGCTTCCTGGTATTCCTTATTTATGATGCTATATATTGACAGTAAACTTTTATCTCCATATGTTAGTTAAAACAGAACGGAGAAGGCACTTGTTCGTATGATTCAACGAAAAAAGTAAATAAACCAAATAAACTTAAATAAGCTTTACCATGTGTGCGACCTTAAAAATAATGCTTAAAACTCAACTGGTGGGGGTCCAAGTAAGGTTAATTGATGGAGTTTCTGCCAAATTTAGAATCAAATTTTTTTAAGAGAAATTTGTCGCTGCTACCAGCCATTGTCGCCTAAAATAAGAAGGTGAATTAATTGACCTATTTTCCTGAGTTGGGGATCTTAATGGTGTCCACAGTTATTGGATATTGCTCCTCGCAGTAGATAACAGTTTCCGGAAAGTATCTGCCGATCGAACTCCAGTGAAATTTACTACTGGTTTCAGTGCGTTGTACTTACATGCAGTATACGCTTTTCTCATGGTTTCATTGTGTTTAGCTGCGTTCCACAGTTCCACATGACCTATTTACAGATTGAACTGAGGCTTGACCTATTTTAGTTTTGACAAACAAAATCTCGCTTTTCTTTTCTTTTATTATATGTAAAACTTGAGATAGAAGTTGCTTTCTTTTTCTCTTATCTAATGATTGACCCCTTGTCATGTGATGCTATTGATGAAGTTTCTTTGGAACTACAGGAAGATGACATTGATGATGATGTTAAGATGTATTAGTTTTAACAGAAGCTTCACAAAGAAGTCGTTCTCCACAGGTTTCTCAGACTCCAAACCATAGGACCTCACCTGTTGAGATTGCTGACAAAAAGGTATTGCTCAAACTTTTGTTTCATATTGTGACTTATTTTGATAGACTATATGTCCTCAGCAAATCAACTTCTTGATTTTTTTTCCCAACTATGCCAATCTTCTTAGCAATGAATTGGACGAAGACGAGGGAAGCAGACACTAGAGAGTTGTTGCGGTATAAGAATTATTTGGCTGAAAGTGGAACCACTAGTCGAACAGTACAAAAGCGAAGAAAAATGGTTAAAAGTTGGGAGTTGATAGTGTGGACAATCATTTTGATGATAACAAAGAGGCATTTTGGAAAATTGCATCCGGAATCGAGTTCTGATAGTTCTGTTAGGTCCGAAAGGTATTTTTGACTTGATTGAGACATTAGTTCAGGTCCCAAGGTGTCCGAATGAGTTCCGGGTGTAGTGATACAGAAGAAGGTCAACGATTAAATAGGGTAAACTTGGAACCCAACAAGGAATACGCGATAAGAGCCAATTAAAATCCCTTGGGACATTTTAGAGACTTTCAGGCATTCTTTAATAAAACTCAAACAAGAGCAAAAGTGTCTCACAGAAGCATAGAACACAATGTCATTAGATACCTAAAGAGCAACTGATAATCCAATGCTTATCAAAACTTTAGGGCCAACAAAGTGACACTAATAAAAGATGCAACAACAGAAAATTGTACTACCATATAATAATGCCAAATCTAGTCGAAGAGCGAGAATCCCAAATCTTCGTCACTCTCTTCTTTCTCTTCCTTCTTCTCCTCAGCTGGAGCTGCTTCTGCAGCTGCTGCACCACCAGAAGGAGCTGCTGCTGCTGCTCCACCACTGGCGAAACCACCGCCAACGCTGCCACCAACAATCACCTGTATAATATGCAACAATGGGGACATAAGAATCATGTTCGTAGCATACAACTTATTATCACAATAAGTGCTAAGTTTTCTTTGGAACCGTATTATGTTAAATTATATGTTCTTTACTATAACATCATCTCGCTATAGCAGCCATCCGGACAAACAACGCCCATGTTATTCATTCCATAACCAAATATCTAAACAAGCGACACCCATGCTATTCATTCCAAAACCCCATAAGAATCTTCTATTATATAGATACACCATAGTGAGAGGGGCCCAAGTTATTCACTCCAAAGTAAAGACAATAAATAATCAACAAACAACATCAAGTAGGAAATTGGAAAAAGCAAACAAAGAGATTCTTAACCCAATGTGGAAAAAGAAAAGTTTTGGAAATTGATGCACGGTGGTGGTGCGGGGGTGGGGTCTCAGACATCCAAGGAAGGATAAAAGCAGCATTATCTCTCAAGCCTAGCGAAGGCAAAGATCTTAGGCGGCAATTGAGAATGTTTTGAGAAACAAGCCTTCAATTGTATAGCAATATAAGGCACTGATTCAATGAACCAAAATCCCAAGCAACAAGACTAATTATGCCAGGAATCACATCAATCGACAAACTTTTTGTGACCAATGAAATACAATACCCCACAGCTCACCAATTTGCAAGAAATTTCACAAGGGCAACAACATTTATAGCAACAACATAATATCTCCAGTAGAAGAAAATAACCAACTATCAATAGAGCTTTCTTATATTTTCAAACAAGTTGTATACTATTACAATGAAACTGCACATGAACCAGAGAGACGGAATCTATACACTATAAAAATTTCGGGTTAAATCGGACAAATAAAACAAATATATTCCAGCTCACGATTTCGTACACAATTCAATGTCACCATTCTACTAATAATAGTAATATTTTTAGCACATACCACAACTTTCAAAGATTCAAAATCACACAATTATTTAAAAAAACACTTAAGCTTTCCCTATTAGACTAGCATTTCAACCATTGCTTATAGTTCATTCGCTGCACACACATCTCAAATTAACAGCTTTTAACAATAGGGAACACAACACATTATTTTTAATGAATTACCTTTACACCCTAATACAGTAAAAAATTATACAGTTATTATTAAAACAGGAGAACGACAATTAAAATACCCAGATCCAAAAAAAAATATTAAAAAAAAAAGCAAAACAAACTCATAAATTCAATGTCATCCTTCCACTAATAATAGTATTCCTTAAGCACATATCACAATTTTCAAGAATCTAAAATCATACAATTATAAGGAAAAAATTTAAAGCCTTTCCTGTTAGATTTAGGCTTTTCCATCTTTTCAACCATTGCTACACAAGAGATTGACAAAAGCAAAAGGCAAAAAAGAAGTGGTTACCTGGAAAACAGCAGAGGAAGGAGTGACAAAAGAGAAAGAAGACTGAACACCACCAGAAGAGTCAGTAGCAAGTGCAGCCTGAACAAGTTTGCGTTGTAGATCATATGTGCATGAAGCTGATGCTTCTAAATCACCCTTCAGCTGCTTAGCACTCCACTCATCTCCTGACCCTTTGCAAACAAATGTGAATACTCCCATCTTTGCTGCTCTAGACTTGTTTCTCTCTAGATTTGTCTCGAAGATGATACAGAGGCGGTACGAATTGTGTGTAATGGGGGGCTTTTGTAGGAGCAGAAACCCTAGATTTGTTTAAAAGACTAATATGACCTCGCTAGGTGAACATTTTTATTATTTTGTCCTCGCTTTCTTCTTTGGAAAAATAACGCTCTATGTGGAGAAAATATTTAACCGAAATGATTCATATTTTTAATATTACCCCAAAATGCCCTTTTATATCTATGTTAATGTTAATTGTTGCTACCTTCAAATTCTAAAGATTTTCATATAGAAATACAGAGTTGATGGCGTCCTCGCTGGTGGTCAAGATGCGGTTCCTACTTTTTTCCCTTCCTTTTGACTACGTGCAGTACAATTTGATCTACTTATTACTCCCGCCGTCCTAATTTATATGAGGGTTGATCGATTTGAGGAGTCAAACAGTTCTTTCTTTGACTAAAATTTCAAGCATAGATTCTTTATTATAATAAAATTTTCATATTTGAAAATACAGAAAAAGGTATTATAAATCTAGATAATTAATAGTTCATAATATATGAAAAGAGTTGGAGAAAATTATAGTCAAGGAAAGAACTTTTGATTCCCCAAATAGATCAACTCTCATTTAAATTGAGACGGAAAAGTACTTGATTTTTTGTCGTTGACTAGCTATTTCAATAATGGAAAAAGTATACATGGACGCTCTACAACCACGTCAAGCAGCAAACACTCTTGGGATGTTGGAATACAAAATTGAGAAAGTATTTTTATTCCTTTTGGAGAAATTAAGATACGTTAAAGGATCTAATTATTTAAGTTTCTATTTTTAATAGGTTAAAAGAGACGGCAAGAGTTCTTAAATATTTGAAAATCAACAAGAAACAATTGCAGTTGAAAGGTTTATATTTTAGGTATGCATATCATAGTATTTAAAGCAAGCTATATTGTGCAAAGCACGAACACATAGACTAGTATTATTATATGATTTTATACAAGGTTGATATATTATCCACAGTAAGCGTATAACAAAGTCTACAGGAGGGGGCAGAGCGAAATTCAAACTCTGTCTTGCGAACATTTTTTAAATTTGTGATTGAGCGGGGGTTCGAACTCGGAACCCATGAATTTTAGGCGAAGGGCAAAATTTAAAGACCAACAATTTGAGGGGCAAAATTTAAAAACCACCCTAAAAGAAGGGCAATTCTGCGAATTGCCCGCCCAAAGTTAGGCCTTAAGGAAGAGGTTTGCAAAATTCCAGCAATTTTTTTTTTTACCTTATGGTAGAGTTTGAAACCCAACTTTTGTCTTATGCCATGCCAATTGCAACTTATGCCTTGCGATTTTTAATTTTTTTTTTTTTGACTGAGCCGAGGTTTGAACTGGAACCAAGGGACTTTTAGCGAAGGTAAAAATTAAAGACCACTGATTTGAGGGGCAAAAATTAAAGATCACCCCCAGCGAAGGGAAATCCTGCAAATTGCCCGAAGTTTCATAGCTTTCACCCCATACGATCTCAGCCTAAAGGTGTATTCAACTTGTTTTTTAAACAGGTAACTGTATTGCTACACAACAACATATCTTAATATTAGAATATGTATTTTTATCTTTTTAAAATAATATTTTTGGATCATTTTCTCGGGCCAAATTTGTAAAACATGTTTGGAACTCATTATTTAAGCTCAATTTTATATTTGAATAAACATACTGGAGTTTCACCTTAGGATACTGGTCCAATTTTAAATTTTGACCCAATTATTTAACAGAAAAAATTAAAATATCTCTCCCGTTATGCTTTCGGTCCAAATATACCTCTGTCGTTATACTTTCGGTCCAAATATATCCTATTTCATTATACTTTGACACAAATTTACCATTAATTTTGACATGCAGCAAGCTCAAAATCAAATAACCCGCCTCAATTTCAAATCCTAGTTTTCTTTAGAAACTCACCCATTTAACCCTTCTTTGACCCATTCCCTCCATTTTGAGTTTTTTTTTTCACCTTTTCTTAATTCTTTCTCTTTAAAGATGTTAGCCAAACATCACTTGTTAACATCATTAACCAGTCCAAACATTCTTCGCAACCTTTTTTGGTCACTATTTTCCAAGACTTTGCCAATCCATAAACTCCGTTCAGTTAAGCTAAAAGTAAATTAAGTACTGATGGGTGTAATTTAATGATGAATGTGTACTGTACAAATCTTTGAGTAAATGAGCACAGTTGTGGATGCGGTGAAAATACACATTATGAAAAGAGAAGAATTAAGAAGAAAATGAAAAGAAGATTATGTTGGGTTTTAAGTGTAGATGAATGGGAAATGGAGGGAAAATGAAAATTTTGAATTATTCCTTTATTGCTTTTTAGATGAAGCATTTCTATCACATTGGTAGTGGAAAGAAAAGTTCATGTGCTTATATAGAGAAACACATCTTCTAGCTCATAAAGAGTTGAGAACAGGACCTCCCCTTGAGCCGTCGTCGTCGCTCAGCTCAGATTCGGACTCAGATTCGATCTCGGTGACGTGTGGGGGCCACCCCAAATCAAAACCCAATTAAATTTGGGATTAAGAAGATTGGGGTCCAAAATGTATTTTTTTCAAACTTCTTAATATTTTATAAAATACAAAAAAAATCCAAAACACCCACCCATTATACTAAAACACCCACTCATCATTCAAAACACCCAAACCTTTCCCTCCCCACAACTCCCTCGCACTTCTTCCATATTTCAAAATCAAAACTCCCAAGCAAACTGTTCATCTTCTTCTTCACTTCGACGTCTCTCATCTCTCATCTTTTCTTTTCATCGAAGTGTCTCTCTCGTCTTTTGTTTCAACTGTTGGTGCCGCTGCTGCTACTTCTTCTTCAACATCAAGGTAAAGTTTTTGTTTCACTTGTTCCAAAAGTTATTTGATAGAAACTGATGATTTTGGTTATAGAAAATGAAGAAGAAAAAGAACATGGGTTTGTCTTCAATGTTGTTTATTTTGTTGTTCCATGTTTGAGAAACCCTTATTTGGGGTATTTGTTTGACTTGTTGGGATTTGTGCGTTTGTAAATAGTGTATGTTGTTGTCAAATTTTGGTTTTTTGTGTTGTTTTTGTTCTTGTTCTCCTTAGAATTTCGAAAAAATAGCTTACAATCTTGTTGACTTTTTCCCATAGATGAGTAAGTTGCTGCAGCAACTTCAGCGCTTGTTTGACAGTTGCAAACATTTCCTGAGATTGCTTGCTTTAAAAACCTCCATTTCGTGTATTTAGTAGTGAAATACTGTTGTTGGTGTTGGTGTTGGTGTTATCCTGTTATGGTATGGTTTAGGAAAAGAAAGGATAAACAATTATTGCACATACATTTAGTGTATTTTGTTTAACTTGTATGGTTGTGTCTTTGTAGTGAAGTAGACGGTTTTGATGTTGTCTTGGAAGTAGATGCTTGTTGTTTTAGTTTGGTTCAGAGTTTAGAAAAAGCTAGGATAAAATCTAGGTTGTTGTGTGTTTGTAGTAGATGGTTTTGCTGTTGTCTTGGAAATATATGCTTGTTGTTTTGGTTTGGTTTAGGGTTTAGGAAAAGCTTGGATAAAATCCAGGTTGTTGCTGTTATTATTGTTGTTGTTGTTGTTGTTGTTGTTGTTGTTGTTGTTGTGTGTTTATAGTAGATAGTTTTGCTGTTGTCTTGGAAATAGATGCTTGTTGTTTCGGTTTGGTTCAGGGTTTAGGAAAAGTTTGGATAAAATCCAGGTTGTTGTTATTGTGTGTTCGTAATAAAATAGATGGTTTTTTCTGTTGTTGTCCTGGTATGGTTCAGGGTTTAGGAATAGATATCCAACAGATGGTTTTTTTGTTCTTGTCTTGATATTTATCTGGTTCTGTTTATAGAAGCTATGTCCAATAGATTTTTAGTTGTTGCAATAATTTCTACACTTGTGGCAACAAGTAGACAATATGTTGCAACAACTACAAATCTGTTGGACATAGCTTCGGTTATTTGGTTCTACTCGTAGAAGATGTCCAACAGATTGTGTACTTGCTGCAACAAGTTATACACTTGTTGCAACAAACTGAAAATCTGTTGCAACAACTACAAATCTGTTGGACACAGCTTCAGTTGTTTAGTTCTACTTGTAGAAGATGTCCAACAGATTGTGTATTTGTTGCAACAAGTTATACACTTGGTGCAACAAATAGAAAATCTGTTGCGACAACTATAAATCTATTAGACACAACTTCAGTTATTTGGTTCTGTTTGCTTAAGATATCCAACAGATTTGTAGTTGTTGCAACAAGTTATACACTTAAGATATCCAACAGATTTGTAGTTGTTGCAACAAGTTATACACTTATTACAAGAAGTAGATAATCTGTTGCAACAACTACAAATCTGTTGGACACAGCTTCAGGTATTCGATTCTGTTTGTAGATGATATCCAACAGACTTGTAGTTATTGCAACAAGTTTTACACTTGTTGCAACAAGTATACAATCTGTTGCAACAACTACAATTTTTTTGAACATAGCTTCAGTTATTTGGTTCTGTTTGTAGAAGATATCCAACAACTTAATCACTGATTCAACAACTGAAGAATCTGTTGCAACAACTTATTCACTTGTTGCAATAGGTACATCATTTGTTGCAACAAATTCTTCAGTTGTTGGGGAATTATGTTACTTGTTGTATTTTGTTTGATCAAATGTTGCACTTCTTAATGCCTGTTTACTTTGAATGATGCACTAATCAGTTGAAGTTTTTTTTTCTCCTATGTGTAGATAAAATGTCTCCAGCGAAAAGAAAAGTTGAGAAATCAACTGAGGGTTATAGAGATAATAGAAAAGCTAGAGTGCAATCATCATTAGAGAATCTTACTAATTTAGCAATATCTATTGTTGAATCAGCAAATGTAGAGGAAAGAGACAGCCAAACTGACAATCAATCCTCAGAAAGAGAGGAAGTACAGAGCCAAGAAGCAATAGATGCAAATGAATAAAGTGAAGAAGAACTAGAAGCTGAAGAAATTACTGATAGAGTAGATGGAGAAGATAGAGTAGATGAAAATGATGAAGAAACTGAAAAGGATATTGCTTCAGGAAATACAGTTCACTTGTCAACGATCATAGCTGAATTAAGAACAAAGAAGTGAAATAGTGTGAATGTCAATTTAATTGCAAAATCTTCTAGTAGATTGGACATAGATCATAACAGACCTTCCATTGACGAGGTCGTCAAGGTTTTCAGTATTGACAAGTACACCGTGAGGATGCCGTTGAATGAAAATAATGATTTGACCGTTGATCTTACGATCAAATCAGGCATGAGCAAGAACTTTGATAAGTTTAAGGTAATTCTTAAAAAGCAGGGGTTGGAGGATTTCTTTAGGAATAGCTGTTTTGGTGTGTATTTGGATCTGCCTGAAGAGACCAGTGCACGGTTTCAAATCACAATGGTATATGGGCTTATGAAGCGTAGGATTATTTCAGATGCAAAGGATGAGCTTTGGATTAATTACTGTGGCATGCCGGTTTGCTTTGGCTGGAAAGAGTTTGCCATAGTTACTGGCCTTAGATGTCATCCTTGTGAGCTTCCTACTGTTGTATTGAATAAGCCAGCCCGGACTAGCAAGAAAGACAAAGAAGCCAAGAAAGTAGGAAATGGTGGAAAAGATAAGAGTGAGACTGATTTGGTGGAGTTAGTTGAAAAAAGCTACAAAGGAGATAAGCTGCTTTTAGATTTGCAGTCCAAAACCATGTTAAAAAAGCATAAGTAGTCCTTGTGCTTAGTTTGGTTTGTGCACTGTGTTCTTATGGCAAAAGATACAAATCTCAACATACCACTTGGTTGGCTTAAACTTGCGGAGGACTATGAGGCATTCAATAACCATGGATGGGGTCGGGAAAGCTTCAAGTTGACTGTTGACTATTTATCGAGAGAGGTTAAGCTAACAGTGAAGACAGTCAATCTATATGGCTTCCCTTGGGCTTTCATGGTAAAGCATTTGCAATGTCAATTTCTTGTATTTTTTGTGTTTCTATCATCATTCTGATTTTACTGGCATCTTGATTTCTAGGATTGGACATTTGAAGCCATTCCTTACCTCTGGCAACAAGTGAAGGACTATCCTTCGGAAGTTTCTGTTCCAAGAATGGTTAGATGGCTGACTGCCAAGAGCAACACAAGATTGAGTGTTGATCTTTTTAACCCCATTTTGGAAGAGGTAAGCCTTAACACATGTATATAGTATAAACTTAGTCATCTGTTGGATAATGTCTAACAAGTTACTAATCTGTTGGATAATGTCCAATTAAGTATGACACCTGTTGCAACAACCTAGTCACTTGTTGCATTTCATGATTTAGGACCATTTTAATATATCTACTTTTTTGTTGTATATTGTGCACCCATGGTTTGTCCCGACACTACGAGAGTTGGAGATGTCATTCCTTGCTACCTTTGTGCCCTTACAATCTATTCCTGATAAAATGATTGAAGGGTTGAAATTAGAATTTGCTGGATTGACAGCCATCAAAAGGGAATCAGCTGTGGTCGATGTTGGTGGTGGTGGTGTTGTTACTGGTGGTCAACCTACTGTTGATGATGTTGCGGCAGAAATTGCCAGAAAAATAAATAGATGATGATGTTGATGTTGGTAGACAAACTCTAATTGGTGGTGATGTTGGTGGACAAACTCCAATTGGTGGTGATGTTGGTGGACAAACTCCAATTGATGGAGATGTTAGTTGTGGTGGATTTGGTAGTAGATTTTTCTTTGTTGGTGTCGGCACATCGAAATATGCTTGTGAATGCACCTCTTGCAAGCAGCGAATGGATGATTTGATAAAAAATGTTGAGGAGTTGGCACAGACACAAAAAGACACAAATTCTGCTTTACAGAGTTTGTTATCCAAGAGGGGTGTCAATCCATCCAAGAAGCTGACCTCACCCGATACTCGTTTTCGCATTCGCAAGAAGAGAAAAGCAATTTCTAAGGCACTTGCCGATATTAGGTCAAGAAAATTTGCTACACCCCACAAGGCAGTTGCTGATGTTGATCTTAAAAAGGTAAATGTGTACAAGCATACAGATGCTCAAAAATTGAAAAAGCTTGAAAAATTCGTCAATGCCAAGAAGAGCAAGGGTACGATTCATTACATGAATTTAAGGCCGAAGACTTCAAGATAATGACAAGCATGGAAGATTGGTGGTTGGGCAGTGTAAGTTTCAAAACAACACTTATTTCTGTTGATTTGTTGAAACAAGTCTTATTTTGGTTGTACTAGTTGCAACAAGTGGAACACTTGTTGCAACAAGTAACCTACTTGTTGCAACAACTCACTTAGTTGTTGGAGATTGCTTACAACAGTTGGGTGAAACAGTGCCAAACTGAAGCAATCTCCAACAACTAAGTGAGTAGTTGCAACAAGTAGGTTACTTGTTGCAACTCACTTGTTCAGGTGACTGATCTTTCTTATACTTTTAATGCAGTATGTAGATGAAATTATGCTTCTAATGCATGTGAGGCAAAGCACTTTCACTGAGCATTATGCTTCCACAGATATAATCTTGGATCTCAACTTCTACAATATCATGCTCAAGCGGTACACAGAGTTGTTAGATGAAAGCACATAGCCGGAAGCTATTCCATTCAAGCAAATGCTTGATGATTTTATATGAGATGATGATGTTATCGCTTATTGTAGAGGTACTATACCAGCCAAAGGTGGTCATGAGTGAGTTAGTGCCAAAAGGTACTTACTATCATGAAAATAAATGTCAGATAGTTTATCACCCTCGAATTTATAATTGAGGAGCGGGTGATAAATGTTTATGACTGCAACCTTCCACAAATTCAATATGACGAGTTCTTCATGCACATCCACGTAGTCATTGAATTATAGCTGAAGCTACTGAAGCAGAGTAGTATGTTTGAACACTTTCCTGAAAAGCTGCTTAACGAAGCTTGGGAATTTGTGCGGAAGGAGAATCTCCCCCGCAATGAAACTGCAATGGCATGCGGATCGTATTCACTTGCTTTATTGAGCACTTGCTTACCGGCACTAACATGATGAAGCCCAAGACTCTATTGTGCGACAACTCAGTGGCGCGGATGCAGTGACGGTGGGAAATGGGTGTGATAGATAAAGTTTTGGAGCCCTGAGCTGGCTGTTTAACAAATTATTACTTGAACCTTTTTTTTTGTCCTTTATATTATTTATGAATGCTGTTGCAACAAATGCAACAGATCATACAGTTGTTGAAAAAGTTGCAAAAAATTACTAATCTATTTAAACAAGTTACTAATATGTTTAAACAAGTTGCCTAAATGATTGTAACAGATCATACAGTTGTTGAAGATGTTGTAACAAATTACTAATTTGTTTCAACAAGTTACTAATCTGTTCCAACACGTAACTAATATGTTTAAACAAGTTATTAATCTGTTGCAACAAGTTGCCTAAATGATTGCAACAGATCATACAGTTGTTGAAGAAGTTGCAACAAATTACTAATCTGTTTCAATAAGTTACTAATCCGTTCCAACAAGTAACTAATCTGTTCAAAACAAGTCACTAATATGTTGCAACAGATCATATAATTGTTGAAGAAGTTGCAACAAATTACTAATCTGTTTAAATAAGTTACTAATCTGCTTAAACAAGTTGAATAGTTGTTGCAACAGATCACTTCTCTGTTTATACTGAATAGCATTGAATTCCTTTGTTTATCACTAAATTTAATGTGAATTTAGTACTTCACATCAAATCACTCTAATGATCACTCAATTTAGGAAGAATACACTTAGAATTGTCAATCTAATCCATGAAATTGCTTAAGTATATATATTGATCACTAAATATGATTAATTTCCATTGTTTATCACTAAATATGGGTGAATCAAGTAGTTCACATCAATTCACTCTAATGATCACTCCATTTAGTACGTATTGGACTTAGTTGATCATCTATCCTGACCCAAAATACCATCAAATTGCTTAAGTCTATGTATTGATCACTATATATGGTTGATTTCCATTGTTTATCACTAAATATGGGTGAATCAAGTAGTTCACATCAATTCACTCCAATGATCGCTCCATTTAGTGCGTATTGGACTTAGTTGATCATCTATCCTAACCCAAAACACCATCAAATTGTTTAAGTATTTATATTGATCACTATATATGGTTGATTTCCATTGTTTATCACTAAATATGATTGATTTCCATTGTTTATCACTAAATATAGCTGATTCCCTTTATTGATCACTAAATATGGGTGAACCAAGTAGTATCTGTTGCAACAGCTGTAGTATCTGTTGCAACAAGTGTAGTATCTATTGCAGCAATCGTAGTATCTGTTGCAACAAGTGTAGTATCTGTTAGAACAACTGTAGTATCCGTTGTAACAGCTGTCGTACATGTTGCAACAACTGTAGTACCAGTTGTAAAAATTGAGTAAGTTGTTGAACAAGTCCTTACTCTTGTTGGATAAAACACAACAAGTTAGCCATTTTCTGTAAAAAGTCACTCCACTTGTTTGATTTCCATTATTTACCACTAAATATGGTTGATTTCCATTGTTTATCACTAAATATGGTTGATTCTCTTTACTCAATAATTAAAACTTGAGTGACTCCACTTGTTGGAAAAACCCCAACATGTAACTTAGTTGCTGCAACAGATTTGATACTTCTTAAAAACTCCAATTTTTTGTAATATGTTCAACGACTTACTAGTTGCTGCAACAAGGCCTGTCAGTTGTTGGATAAAATGCAATATGTTACTAGTTGCTGTAATAAGTCCTGTTACTTGTTGGATAAAACCCAACAAGTTACAGAGCTATTGCAACAAATTCATTACTTGTTGGAAACTGTACAACAATTTATTAACAAGAATACACACATTAGTGATTTGAACACGAACAACATATCATATAAACCAAATTCACAAACACCAAGAACATAAATTACCATGCTAAGAAAGAATAACATTAAAATGTCATAAAGTTCCAACAGATAACTATTATTACAAGACAATGCAATTTACAACTATGGAGCATTTCGGCTTGGACATGTTGTTTTTTTGTGGCCAGCTATTTTGCATAAGGAGCATTTGTTTTTCCGCATAGCCCTCTTTGTCCACCTTCTTCCGGATTTGCTAGAACTTAATAGCTTCACATCCTGAGCCACCATTTGCACTTAGGATGTTCACATCTAAAGCAATACACAGTTCGCGAATTGAATGACATTCCTTTATAAAAATCTGTTTCATCATCTTGAACATGGATGGACTGTGACGATTGTGCAACACACGGTGTATTACTCGCAAGTTCGGGTATAGGAATCGGCTCACCCCCACTTCCATGGGGCTTCGCACTTCCATTATCTGGAATATCTATATCCACCCCATCCAATTTATCATTTAACACATCTTGTTGGTCTTGAGCTAAATTATGGTTCTCGACCGGACTTCCAACCACGCATACCCGTAAAATGGGCCTAGCTACTTCTTTCAAATAAGTACGCAAATGACCCTGATCGGTTATCTTAAAAGGCAAGACCCTCTAATTTTCAAAAGAGCTATGCATGTAAGTGGTGACAAGGTCTTTCGGGTCACAAGTCAATTCACAATAGTTGATGATTAAGTTCACAAAATCATCAAACTCAACATCTCTTTGGACAGTTATCGCTATCGTCTCTAACATGTGACTACCCTTCCATAGCCAAATATATCGATTGTTCACCTCGATCCATTCACTATGGCAATCGCCATATATTATTATTGAGCCCCCCATTAATGGTGCCTGAAGATATTTTGTTTTAAGAAAATCAGTCATGACCAGCCCAAGTCAAAGGCCACTTAAATTTATGATTAGGTTAATTATAAAGTTGGTTTTTTTTTTTTTGTAATTTTGGGCCCACTTAATAATTAACTAAATCAGAAATTTAAGTGGGCTTTGAGCTTGGATGTTCAAAGTTGTCACATCTAGTAATTACAACACTTGAATGTCAAGTGTTGAAATTACTATAGGTGACAGCTTTGACCACCCCAAGCCCAAAGCAGCCCACTTAAATTTATGATTAAGTTAATTATTGGGTGGTTTTTTCTGTAATTTTGGACCCAAATTAGTTAACTTAATCACAACTTTGAGCAGCCTTTGAGCTTGGATATTTAAAGTTGTCAAATCTAGTAATTAAAACACTTGAATGTCAAGTATTGAAATTGCTCTAGGTGACAACTTTGGCCACCCCAAGCCCAAAGTCCACTTAATTTTATGATTAAGTTAATTATTGAGTGGGTTTTTTCCTGTAATTTTGGACCCAAATTAGTTAACTTAATCACAACTTTGAGCGGCCTTTGAGCTTGGATGTTCAAAGTTGTCACATCTAGTAATTATAACACTTGAATGTCAAGTGTTAAAATTACTCTAGGTGACAACTTTGACCACCCTAAGCCCAAAGCCCACTTAAATTTATGATTAAGTTAATTATTGAATGATTTTTTTCTGTAATTTTGAACCCAAATTAGTTAACTTAATCACAATTTTGAGCGGCCTTTGAGCTTGGATGTTCAAAGTTGTCACATTTAGTAATTACAACACTTGAATGTCAAGTGTTGAAATTACTCTAGGTGACAACTTTGACCACCCCAAGCCCAAAGCCCACTTAAATTTATGATTAAGTTAATTATTGAGTGTTTTTTTTTTCTGTAAGTGTGGACCCAAATTAGTTAACTTAATCACAACTTTAAATGACTTGTTGGAACAAATAACTGACTTGTTGCAACAAGTAGGTTACTAGTTGCAACAACTCGCTTATTTGTTGGAGACAACTTCAGTTTTTGTCCCTGTCTCATATCATAATGGAACAACTATATGACTTGTTGGAACAACTAACGTACTTGTTGCAACAAGTATGTAACTTGTTCCAACTACTTGGTAACTTGTTGGAGACAGCGTCAGTTGTCTGTTTCATAACAAAATGCAACAACTAAGTGACTTGTTGGAACAAATAACTGACTTGTTGAAACAAGTAGGTTACTAGTTGCAACAACTCGCTTATTTGTTGGAGACAGCTTCAGTTTTTGTCCCTGTCTCATATCAAAATGGAACAACTATCTGACCTGTTGGAACAACTAACGTACTTGTTGCAACAAGTATGTAACTTATTCCAACTACATGGTAACTTATTAGAGACAGCTTCAGTTTGTCTGTTTCATAACAAAATGCAACAACTAAGCGACTTGTTGGAACAAATAACTGACTTGTTGCAACAAGTAGGTTACTAGTTGCAATACCTCACTTATTTGTTGGAGACATCTTCAGTTTTTGTCTCTGTTTCATAACAAAATGGAACAACTATATGAATTGTTGGAACAACTAACGTACTTGTTGCAACAAGTATGTAGCTTGTTCCAACTACTTGATTACTTGTTGGAGACAACTTTAGTTTTTGTCTGTTTCATAACAAAATGTAATAACTAAGTGACTTGTTGAAATAAATAACTGACTAGTTGCAACAAGTAGTTTACTAGTTGCAACAGCTCACTTATTTGTTGTAGACAGCTTCAGTCTTTGTTTCATCCAACAACTGTAAAATATGTCCAACAGTTGTTGTACTTGTTGCAACAAGTATCATACTTCTTGCAATAAGTAACTCAGTTCTTGGAAAGAGTAGGAGATCTCCAATAGATTTTACAGTTGTTGCACTTTCTGTTGTAAATTATTTATTCACATTTTTAGTAATTGTTGCAATAGATTAGTAAATCTGCTGTAACAACTTCATAATTTATCAACAACTCTTGCAGAAACTACAACAGCTAGTGCAAAAAGTTCAGAAGCTCTTATACAGCAGCTTTAGAACTTGGTGCAACAACTACAACTGTTACTGTAGCTAATATGGGAAAATCAGCACTAGGGCAACTATACCCAGATGAACAATTGAAACAAACCAGTATTGTTTTACTGACCAATGGACCGGAAAACACTTATGAAGTAATCCCCAGTGCTACACCAATGCCATTAAGTCAAAAAATTGCAAAATCGGATGATTTGTTTTTCTTGAGCAATGGCGGATGAAGAAAAAGAAAAAGAAGAAGAAGAAGAAGAAGAAGAAGAAGAAGAAGAAAAAAATAAGCAGCATCAGAAGACCAAGAGAGCAGCAAGAAGAAGAGAAGACGAAGAGATGGAAGAACAAAAATGGAGAAAACGGCACTGAAGAGGAGCTTTTTTTTTTCCTTCCCATTTTGGTATTTTAGGGTTTATAGTGGTTGGGTCAAAGTGTTTAAAATAAAACTTTGGGGCTAAGTGTTAAAAGTAAAGTTTAGGGTCAAAGTGTTAAAAATAAAACTTGAGGGCAAAGTGTTAAAAATAAAGTTGAGGGTCAAAGTATCAAAAATGAAACTATTGGACAAGCTCAAAATCCCTTAATCACTAATCAAATTTTATCAACTTTACTCAATAATTAAAACTGGAGTCACCTCCCTTCAATTTTAAAACTAAAACACCACCAATAATTAAATGCCCTGAGAAACCCTAGATTTGTTTAAAAGACTACTATGACCTCGCTAGGTGAACATTTTTATTATTTTTTCCTCGCTTTCTTCTTTGGAAAAATAACGCTCTATGTCTATTTGAAGAAAATATTTAACCGAAATGATCCATATTTTTAATATTACCCTAAAGTGCCCTTTATATCTATGTTAATTGTTGCTACCTTCAAATTCTAAAGATTTTCATATAGAAATACAGAATTGATGACGTCCTCGTTGGTGGTCAAGATGCGGTTCCCACTTTTTACCCTTCCTTTTGACTACGTGCAGTACAATTTGATCTACTTATTACTCCCGCCGTCCCAATTTATATGAGGGTTGACCGATTTGAGGAGTCAAACAACTCTTTCTTTGACTAAAATATCAAGCATAGATTTTTTATTTTAATAAAATTTACATATTTGAAAATACAGAAAAAGGTATTATAAATCTTGATAATTAATAGCTCACAATATATGAAAAAAGTTAGAGAAAATTATAGTCAAGGAAAGAACTTTTGATTCCCCAAATAGATCAACTCTCATTTAAATTGAGACGGGGAAGTACTTGATTTTTTGTCGTTGACCAGCTATTTCAGTAATGCAAAAAGTATACATGGATGCTCTACAACCACGTCAAGCAGCAAACACTCTTGGGATGTCGGAATACAAAATTTAGAAAGTATTTTTGTTATTCCTTTTGGAGAAATTAAGATACGTTAAAGGAACTATTATTTAAGTTTCTATTTTTAATAGGTTAAAAGGGACGGAAGAGAGTTCTTAAATATTTGGAAATCAACAAGAAACAATTGCAGTTGATGATTTATATTTTAGGTACGCATATCATAGTATTTAAAGCAAGATATATTCGTGGAAAGCACAAACACATAGACTAGTATTATTATATACTTTTATACAAGGTTGATCTATTGTCCACAGTAAGCGTATAATGTTGTATATCGTGTGTATAAACATTGTTGCAAAAAAAAGCTAGCTATGCGGATGTAAATTAAAAATATGGCTATGTCGGATTGTATATTATTGAAATTATCCACTGTTCTTTTCTACTTTTTGTGGTGATTCGGAAAGATAAGAAATATTTTAAGCCCATTTACTTTTAGGCTAAATATACAAAAATAACCTAAAAGCCAAAACTTGAGTATTTCCAACTTATTACTTTTAACTTTTAGCTTATAAGCTATTTTTAAACGTCAATCCAAACACCCTGTATGTTTGTTCGTTGGCATAATATTTCGAGACTCTTAGACACCCTCGTATTTATCCCGATTTAAAATACCTATTTAGATTGAATTGAGGGGTCTGAATGAAACTTGGGGAAGTAAAGGAATCGGATGTCAAATCGAACAGTACGAGGGTCTCCCAGGGCATTCGCTTTTTTTCATTCGTGGTTCACTTGAATTAGTTTTAGTTTTAGTTACTCTTTGGACGGACAAGTTTCATCATTTTTTTTGTGCAGATTCCCCTTCTTTTGGGGTGGTCTTTAATTTTTGGCCCTCAAATTGGTGGTCTTTAATATTTGCCCTTCGCTTAACACCCAGAGGTCCTTGGGTCGAACCCAAGCTCAGTAAAAAAAAAAATCTAGAGGCAAAAGTTGGGATTCTTAGGGCAGAAGTTGGACCCAAACATATGCCTTGAAGTTTGCCTTAATTATCCAAAATAAGGCAAACTTTTATCCAAAATTAGGCCTTAAGACAAATCTTTGCCTTAAGGCCTAACTTTTGCCCAAAGTCATTTTATTGCGCGGATTTCCCTTCTTTTGATTGGTCTTCAAATTTTGTCCCTCATATTTGTGGTCTTTAAATTTTGGCCCTCATGTTTTTGGTCTTTAAGTTTTGCCCTTCGCTTGAAAAGGTGGGCACCTGAGGCTTTCGGTTCGAACCCCTGCTTAGGCATAAAATAAAAAAATAATTTTGCAAGGCATGGCTGGAGGGTGTGTATGCCGGATCCGGCGTACACTCCTTAAAGAAAAACTAAAGTTATGCCGGATTCGGCATAACTAAAAGTCTGCTCCCATAAGGCAGAACTTCTGGCTTATGGGGCAAAATTTTAATTAAGACATAACCAAAAGTATGCCCCGTAAGGCAGAACTTTTCCTTAAGGCATAGACTTGGCCTTATAATGCAAAATTTTAGTTATACCTTAAGGAAAAGTTCTGTCTTATGGGGCATACTTTTAATTATGTCTTATGGGGCACACTTTTAGTTAAGACATAACTAAAAGTGTGCCCCATAAGGTGGAACTTTTCTTTAAGGCATAACTAAAAGTTTGCCTTGAAAAGTAAAAAAGATAAAATATATGCCTCAAGGGCAAGTCTGCCCCCTCGGGCAGAGTTTTAGTTAAGCATAACTAAAAGTCTGTCAGAGGGGGCAGAGCGAATTTCAAATTTTGTCTTGCGAATATTTTTTAAATTTTTGATTGAGCAGGGGTTCAAACTCGGAGCCCATGGGTTTTAGGCGAAGGGCAAAATTTAAAGACCACGCCAAAAGAAGGGCAATTCGCGCCCAAAGTTAAGCCTTAAGGAAGAGGTTTGCAAAATTCTGGCAATTTATTTTTTTGCCTTAAGGTAGAGTTTGAAACCCAACTTATGTCTTATGCCCTGCCAATTCCAACTTATGCCTTGCGATTTTGTTTTAAATTTTTGACTGAGCAGGGATTCGAACCGGAACCAAGGGACTTTTAGCGAAGGTAAAAATTAAAGACCACTGATTTGAGGGGCAAAAATTAAAGACCACCCCCAACGAAGGGAAATCCTGCAAGTTGCCCCAAGTTTCATAGCTTTCACCCCGTACGATCTCAGCCTAAAGGTGTAGACAACTTGTATTTTTAAACAGGTAACTGTATTGCTACACAACATATTTTAATAATAGAATATGTATTTTTATCGTTTTAAAATAATATTTTTGGATCATTTTCTTGGGCCAAATTTGTAAAACATGTTTGGAACTCATTATTTAGGCTCAATTTTATATTTGAATAAACGGAAAAGGACACTGTGTGTCCAATGGCCCAAAGTAATGCCATATTTGGGCCTAATACCCCCAGGAGTCCGCTTGGCCCAAAATAATGCCAAAAAATGGCCGGCTGGCCCAGCAGCCCAAGCACTTTAAAAAAATAAAAAGGTTTGACTCTTTGTGGGGACTACAAAGTCGCCACTAAAGGCCTGCTACAGAAAAATCAGGCTTTTTAGTGGCAATTAGAAAAGTCTCCACTAAGGTTAAATATCCCAAAACATGTATAATATGTATATATTTAGTAAGAAATATCCCAAAATATGTATAATATGTGTATATTTAGTAGTATATATAAGAATGATACAGTTTATATACATATGCTGCAATTATATATACACTTTATATTCAAGAATGATACACTTTATATACAAGAATGATACTGTTTATATACATATGCTGGAATTAATTATATATTTATTATACGTTAATTATACATTTAGTATACACATATTATACAATAATGATATGATACTTTTTTTTTACATATACAATAGTGATACATATTATATACCACAATGATACGGTTTCTACGATACATTTTTGATATGTATGATACACTTTTTATACAAGATTGATACAGTTTATATACACATACTGAAATTATATATACATTTTCTATACAAAAACGATACATATTATATACAAAAATGATACAATTTTCTATTCTATAATGCACATTATATACACAAATGATACATAGTATATACAAAAATGATACATACCTTAGTGATTCATATTTTATAGAGTTTCTATACATTACAGATAGGTACTAATACATATTTTTATACACAAATGATACATATTATATACAAAAATTGCCTCAGAGTTTTTGGGAATATTTCTTACAAAATATACACATATTATATATGTTTTGGGATATTTAACCTTCAGTGGCGACTTTTTTAGTTGCCACTAAAAAGCTTGATTTTTCTGTAGCAGGCCTTTAGTGGCGACTTTCGCCACAAACAATTTGACTTTAAAAAAAAGAAAAAGCTTTTGGGCTGTTGGGCCGGCGGCGACTTTTTAAATCTTTAAGTCCCCACAAAAGGCTTGCTACAGATTTTGGCTACCGGATGAGAATTGTTTAGGGCTATTTTTTGGGTTTAGGAAAACTTGGGCTAGGGCGTGGGTTTATTTTGGGCCCAACGGCCATTTGTGTCCCTTTCCCTTGAATAAACATACTGGAGTTTCACCTTAGGTTACTGGTCCAATTTTAAATTTTGACCCAATTATTTAACAAAAAAAAGTCAAATATCTCTCTCGTTATGCTTTCGGTCCAAATATACCTCTGTCGTTATACTTTCGTCCAAATATATCCTATTTCATTATACTTTCACACAAATTTACCCTTAATTTTGACATGCAGCAAGCTCAAAATCAAATGACCCGCCTCAATTTCAAATCCTAATTTTCTTTAGAAACTCACCCATTTAACCCGTCTTTGACCCATTCCCTCCATTTTGAGTTTTTTCTTTTCACATTTTCTTAATTCTTTCTCTTTTAAGATGTTAGCCAAACATCACTTGTTAACATCATTAACCTGTCCAAACATTCTTCACAACCTTTTTTGGTCACTATTTTCCAAGACTTTGCCAATCCATAAACTCCGTTCAGTTAAGCTAAAAGTAAATTAAGTACTGATGGGTGTAATTTAATGATGAATGTGTACTGTACGAATCTTTGAGTAAATGAGCACAATTGTGGATGCGGTGAAAATATACATTATGAAAAGAGAAGAATTAAGAAGAAAATGAAAAGAAGATTCTGTTGGGTTTAAGTGTAGATGAATGGGAAATGGAGGGAAGAAAATATGGAGGGAAAATGATTTTTTTGAATTGTTCCTTTATTTCTTTTTATTTGAAGCATTTCTACCACATTGGTAGTGGAAAGAAAAGTTCATGTGCTTATATAGCGAAGCACATCTTCTAGCTCATAAAGAGTTGAGAAGAGGACCTCCCCTTGCGCCGTCGTCATCGCTCGGCTCGGATTCGGACTCAGATTCGGTCTCGGTCAAATGATCTGATTGATTGATAATATTTTTGGACCAACGTTGAGTAAATCGTTCTATCCTTGGAGGATATATTCCACAACCTCGGGTATATTGTTCAAGGTGGAGGGAATGGGTTGGATATGGATTAAGTGGGTGGGTTTTTAAAGAAAAAGGATATTTAAAAGGGAAAAGGGTCAAAAATACCCCTCTACTTTCATAAACTAGTTTTCGTTCCTGCGCATCAGTATCAAAGAAAATTAATTGTGAAAAATTATTATCTTGTTATTTGATATGATAATTTTTTGTCATATCGCATTTACATATTTAAAATCATATAAATTTGGGAGCTATTAAGTATAACTATTAATATACTAAATTTAACATCATTAATGATGTGTACTCAAACAAAAAAACTATATTGAAAATTTAAATTGACACTTAACATCATATCATGATTGCAACTACTTTAGACATTTTGACATGAAAACAAAAAGGAAATATCACTATAATATCCCATTGACATATTTAAAAGGAGTTATGATATTAAAAAATAATTGCTAAGTAGTTAACTTCTATAATTATTTGTTTAATCTGTTAAGACATAATAATAACATTAATTTTATCTTGTAATTCAAATTTAAAATAATCTTTAAATACAAATTTTCAAAAATATCATACTTAATTTTAAAACTTTATTAATTTTAAAACTTTATGTTTAATTACAATTCAAAAACTAACATCAGTTTTTAGGTTAAAATTGAAAGATTGTGTTTAACCAAGTAGAATTTGTACACAGCCTGCTCTTTGGATATGTCACCTTCTATTATTAGCTCGTTCCTCGATTTAATATCTTCACTACCTTTTCTCCTTTTAATATAGGAATAATTTAAGAGAGAACACTTTAAAATTTCCTTCATAAAACAAACCTCTCTGGTGGTTGCAATAGTATATTTATCTCGATTGCTTTATCACATTGACCTCCACTTTAATGTTCAAATTTGTCACATAGTATTTGAATAATTTTACTATAACAATGTTTGATTGTGGAACAAAGAAAGCTATATAACCAAAAGAAAAATGTCATCCAACAGAATGATGTTACAGAAAGATGATAAATGCAAACTTCAACAAAATCTAAGCAAAAACCTTTAGGATAATTGAATTCTTTTGTTATGTGAAACTTGTTACGTTTCAAAAATTACAAATAGTGAACAAACAAATATATTCTAAGCTATCGTACCTCATTAATATTTTGACTATTCTCCATTTGTGATTCTAGCTCATTAAATATATGTCTCCATATACATATATTGCAATTCATTTTACATAAGTAAAAGAGAATTGATATAAAAATAAATAAAAAATATGAAATTTTATAAAAATAAATAAAAAATATGAAAGTTTTTGCATCATTAAAAGTCAGACACTTATGAGAAAGTGGAAGTCAAAGAATGAAGAGAAGGCGACGAATAAATAGAGGAAAGATCAGATTCAAATGTATCGATACCCTCACATTATCTTTATCCCCTTACAAATTTAATTCAAAAACTTTATCTTACACAATTTGTTTTCAAAATCAAATTTCAAAGATTTAATCTTTCAATTGAATTGAAAAAAATATTTGATGTATTTTTTTTTTAAATCTTAACGTTATAAATATTCCTTTCTAATTATCGACTTAATCTTGCATTTAATTTATTGTGAACTGAATGAATTGACTAAGTAAAGGCTTATTGACACCATTCATACAAACTGCCAAAAAACGCTCTCTTCTCTCTCCTCAAAATTCATGCAAACCCTAATACTACAAGCCCTAACCTAGCCGTAATATGGCCATTCCGGCCACTGGTCAGCCGTGGTTGGCGGCTGACCAGCCTCTCCCTCTAACCTCCTCCACCATATTCCCACCCTTACCTCAATCCAATATACTACCTTCTTCTTCATCTCAACCAAACCCTAATTCTTCAAACCCTAACGTAAACTATTCTACATACCCTAATTCTTCAAAAAGCTTTGCCAATACATTAACGGGTAGAGAGGAAATCTGTACAGCAATGAAGCAGCAATGTGAACCTATACCTAGGAAGAATCTAACGTATGTTGATGGTATTCCAATGGTGAAGTGGACCGAGGATGAAATCAAACGAATGGAGATATTGGAAGACCTTCAACATGCAGTAATTGGCAAATTTTCCCATGGGTGGCCAGAGCTGGATGAGCTACGTAGCATTATACCATCACAATGTGGATTAAAAGGTGACTGCAAGGTTGGATTATTTAGGCCAAGACATGTTTTGATCAGATGCTCTTTGATGGAAGATTTTATCAATCTTACGTCTAGAGGTGCATATTATTTGAAGGCCAAAGATGGTGTTACATATCAGATGAGGCCTCTTATTTATGATTCTAAGTTCAAAGTTGATGAAGAATCATCTCAGGCAATGGCGTGGATCTCTTTTCCAAACTTATTACCTACTTTTTTTGTCAAAGAATCATTGTTTACCATGGCTTATGCTGTTGGAAAGCCTTTACAATTGGACTTGGCAACTATAAACAAAACTCGACCTAGTTGTGCTCGAGTTAAGGTCCAAGTTGATCTCCTTGCTGAATTACCTCAGTTTCTGATGTTGGAAATAGAGAATGAGGATACAAAGGACATCAGGAAGATGAAAGTCAAAATTCAATATGATTTCCTTCCAAAATACTGCACTGAATGTAAGGTTCAAGGCCATTCTAGAGATGAGTGTAGAATCCTTCATCCTGAATTCAAGAAAACAACAAATATTGAGGTTACAGGATCAGATAAAGGGGTGAAGGATATAGGAAATCAAGAGGCACAAGTTGTTAAAGAGAAAGGCAAGCAGGAGGCACGTAGATGGTATCATGGCAGAAATTATCATGTGATGAAGTATGTCCCAAAAACTAATACTTCTGATAAGGGGAATGAAAGCAAAGGTGAACAAGGTGCTGCAAAGATTGATGATGATTCAGAACTACAGGTGATGGTGCAAAACAAGTTTGATGTACTAAACACTGTGGAGGAAGGAGAGATACAAAGTACAAGTACATTCAAAGATGAGGGGGAGACTTCTAATGTTAATGACTACAAGGATGGACAACGTCACCAGGTAGAGACAAGGCTGAATAATGCAGATATCACTCAACCAAATGCTCAGGAAGTTATGCCAGGCACTATTCAGGAAAAAGAATTTCATAGCTCCTTGGCTGATGAGGTGGAGGAAAAGGAATTGATAGTAGGAGGAAGCCAATGTGATGATGGAGTACAAAGTAATACTGAGGGAGACTCTAGTAAAAGGGACAGTGTGGAAGAACCAAAACATGTTGGCACTAATGAAGCAGAAAAGGAATTGAATATAGGAGAAAACCAACAAAAAGATGGAGAACATGGTAAAACTGATGGAGAAGTAGGCACCAATACAGCAGAAAAAGCAACAGTAGATAATCCAGACAAAGAGGAGGTGCAGAAACAAAATGATCATCAAGAACATGATGAGCATGTGGATGTTGAAGATACAAGACTACATGGAGTAAAAGAACCTTCAGAGGGTTCTCACTCAGTGATAACTTAGATTCCTGAGTAAAGAGAAGAAAAAGTGGAGGAAAATGTGCAATCTATAGAGGCAATAGTAGTGGATGAGGAGCAATTGTATGTGGAGCAAGATGCAGATCCACCAGATCATTCCTCATCAGAAAAGGATATGGTGATTTCACAGACTGACCAGCATCAGGTGACATTTTGTAGAAAATCTTCCCCAGTCAAAGAATTACATGACCTGATCTCTCATAATATAGATGGTTGGAGGTAGATGAGGATGTCAGAGATCTACACAAAGAAGACAAGGAGGAGAATATTAAGCAAAATAAGGAAAACATTCTTAAGTAGGCAGATATATCTCCTAATAGCAAGTCTAACAATAAGGGTCAGAAGAAAGGCAAGAAGAATGCTATTGACAAGCAAATTCCACTCAGGGTGGTACCAAAGAGGAATGCTACTAAATCTAATGTTAAATGATGTTGAAGTCATTCATTTGGAACATTAGGTTAGTGAAGACACAAAAAGCCTTTCAGAGGGTTCCAATGTTAACAGACATCACAAATTCTTTTTGATTGCTCTCATGGAACCTTTTCAACAAGTCAGGACAATTAACCAGTATAGAAGAAGGTTGGGCATGTGCTTAGCCAATGCCAACTGTAATGGTAAAATCAGGTATTTTGTGGCTGGTAATATAGATGTAGAAGTTCTGATGGATTCCCCTCAGCAGATTACTTTGAAGCTGTTTTTACAAGATTTGAATCAGTATCTTATTACTACTTTAGTATATGTTAAATGTAGTGCTTCTGATAGGATAGAGTTATGGGAGGATATATATCATCTCTCTAATACCTTATCTTGTTCCTGGTTAATAGGAGGACATTTCAATGTGGTGTTGAATGATGAAGAAAAGATAGGGGTAATCCTGTTCAACCCCAGGATATAGAAGACTTTGCTTTTTGCATAAACTCCTGTGAGCTTGAAGAGGTAAATTTTAAGGGTAGTCCCTTCACTTGGTGGAATGGTAGAGGAAATGCAGCATGTATTTTTGAGAGATTGGATAGGATGTTGGTGAATTCATTGCTTCTGGATAACTTTGTACACATTGAAGTGGAACATCTTGCAAGAACTGGTTAAGATCATGCTCCACTTATGTGTACCTGTGGGGACAAGCATCAAAATCTGGTTAGACCTTTTAAATTTCTATCATTCTGGATAGAACATGCAACTTTCCGAGATACAGTCAGGCAGAATTGGTCCATTTGGGAGCTTGATGATCCTTTCATAAACTTCAAAAGCAAGATGAAAAAGCTAAAAGGAGTGTTATCCAAATGGAGTAGGAAGTGTTTGGTGATATATTCAAGCAGTTGATCAAGAGGGAGGAAATAGTGAGGTTAAAGGAACAATTGTTTGAACAAAATCCAAGCCAAGTAAATAGAGTGGTTTTGCAGAAAGCTCTGGCTGAGACTAAGAGATATTTGCATTATGAAGAGGAGTACTAGAGACAAAAATCAGGTCTGGATTGGTTTGTAGATGGAGACAAAAATACTAGATTTTTCCATAATCTAGTAAAGGGAAGAAGGAAGAAATTGCAGATCAAAAGAATTCAAAACTCAGATGGTTCATGGATTGAGGATGAAGATCAAATGGCAGATGAGGCTGTGCACTTTTACTCTCAACAATTTGCACAAGAAGAGTTAATTGGAGATGAAAATTTGTTTTCACTCATTCCTGTTTTGATTGACCAAGACAGAAATGATCTTCTTTGTCAAATGCCTAGTGTTGATGAAGTCAAAAAAGCTGTTTTCAACCTTAGTGGAGCAAGTGCTAGTGGACCTGATGGTTTTCCTGGAGTGTTCTACCAGACATATTGGGACATAATTGGCTTGGATGTATACAAGATGGTGGTGGCTTTCTTTCAGGGTCATACTCTTCCAAAATCAGTCACTCACACAAATCTAGTGTTACTACCAAAGAAGGAGTTGATTCAAAGTTACTCAGACTTAAGACCTATAAGTTTAAGTAACTTTATCAACAAAGTGATGTCAAGAGTTGTTCATGATAGATTGGAGATTGTGTTACCACAGTTGATTTCTATTAATCAAGCAGGTTTTGTTCAAGGGAGGATCATTATTGAGAATGTGCTGTTGGCACAAGAAATAGTGTCAGACATCAGAAAAAGGGGCAAACCAGCAAATGTAGTGACCAAATTAGACATGGCAAAAGCCTATGATAGAGTATCTTGGTCATATTTGATAAAGGTACTTAGCAGAATGGGATTTGCTAGTCAATTTATTGACATGATTTGAAGGTTGATTGCAAATAACTGGTATTCCATCCTCTTCAATGGTCAGGCCAAAGGATTTTTTCATTTAACTAGGGGTGTTAAACAAGGTGATCCACTTTCACCTGCATTGTTTATTTTATCAGCAGAGGTGTTATCAAGAGCTTTAAATGCAGAATTTGACAATGCTGAGTATGTGGGCTATGGCATGCCTAAATGGAGTCAAAATATCAATCATCTGGCATATGCAGATGATACTATAATATTTGCATCTGCAGAAGGAGAATCATGAAGATACTGCAGGAGTATGAGGCAATCTCTGGTCAACTGATCAATAAAGGCAAGAGGCCTTTTATATGCATGACAAGATTTCTGGTGCACTATCTCAGTAGGTGGAGCAGATTACTGGCTTTAAAAGGGATCAATTTCCATTAACATACTTGGGATGTCCTATATTTCATTCAAGGAGGAAAAAGGGATACTACAATGATCTTATCAAGAAGGTGAAAAACATGCTGTAAAATTGGAAAGGCAAGCTGCTCTCCTTTGGTGGAAAAACAGTTCTTATCAATAGTGTGCTTCAGAGTATTCCAATATATATGCTGTCAGCTGTTGTTCCCACAAAATACACCATTAATGAGCTTCATAAAATCTTTGCAAGGTTTTACTGGAGTACTAAGGAAGAAGGTAAAAGCAGGCACTGGTCCTCTTGGGACAAGATTTGTTTGCCAAAAGAAGAAGGAGGATTAGGATTCAGATCTCTAGATGATGTGTCTAAGGCCCTTTTTGCCAAACTATGGTGGAAATTTAGAACATCAAATACATTATGGTCAGCCTTTATGTGGAATAAATATTGCAAGAAGAAGAAGCCTACAGAAGTGCAGTGACAAGATTTCTGGTGCACTATCTCAGCAGGTGGAGCAGATTACTGGCTTTAAAAGGGATCAATTTCCATTAACATACTTGGGATGTCCTATATTTCATTCAAGGAGGAAAAAGGGATACTACAATGATCTTATCGAGAAGGTGAAAAACAAGCTGTAAAATTGGAAAGGCAAGCTGCTCTCCTTTGGTGGAAAAACAGTTCTTATCAATAGTGTGCTTCAGAGTATTCCAATATATATGCTGTCAGCTGTTGTTCCCACAAAATACACCATTAATGAGCTTCATAAAATCTTTGCAAGGTTTTACTGGAGTACTAAGGAAGAAGGTAAAAGCAGGCACTGGTCCTCTTGGGACAAGATTTGTTTGCCAAAAGAAGAAGGAGGATTAGGATTCAGATCTCTAGATGATGTGTCTAAGGCCCTTTTTGCCAAACTATGGTGGAAATTTAGAACATAAAATACATTATGGTCAGCCTTTATGTGGAATAAATATTGCAAGAAGAAGAAGCCTACAGAAGTGCAGTGGAAAGGTGGATCACAAGTGTGGAAAAGAATGCTAGAGGCAAGAGACCAGGTGGATCATCAGATATGGTGGGAACCTAAAAATGGAGCATGTGATGTATGGGAAGATAATTGGACTAAACTTGGTCCACTCAAACAGGTAATACCACCAGATTTTCAGATTGACACTAGCATTGAGGAAGTATCACACTTTATGAATGCAGATGGCTGGGATGCACAGAAATTGCATGCCAAACTGCCAAGTAATGTGTGTGATCATATCCTACAACAATTGAGCATAGTGGAGCATTCAGAGGAGAAAGATAAAGCATGGTGGATGGCTAGCACTACAGGAGACTTCACTGTAGGGAATGCTTGGAATATGCTCAGGAGAAAGGCTCAAACAACAGATAACTTTTCAAAGTTGTGGCACAAAGGAGTTCCATTCAAAATATCATTCTTCCTTTGGAGGTTGTGGAAGTTCAAATTACCAGTGGATGATGTACTAAAGAGAATGAACATAAGCATTGTATCTAGATGTAGATGTTGTTTGAATTCTCAGCAGGAGGAGACAATTCTACATCTATTCCTTACAGGTGAGTTTGCAGTAGAAATTTGGCAGCATTACAATGCAGCTGTGGGGATAGTTGTGCCAAGGATCCAGATTCATCAGACAATAGTACAATGGTGGTATATGCAAGCTCCTACAAAACTCAAAGCAGTCATGCAGGCTGCACTTGCATTCATATGCTGGCAACTATGGAAGAGGAGAAATACTATCATGCATGGGGGTAAGATGAATAAACTAAAGGTCATACATGGGATCAACTATAATCTGCAGCAACTAGTGAAGACATTATATCCTTGGTTGAGACAAGTTCCACATGAATGGCCTCAACTGGTGAAATACTTGGAGGATTACAGGCCTAGAATAGCATATAAGATGGTGCAATGGCAATTTCCTGATGCTGGCTGGTTCAAGTGCAATACAGATGGAGCCTCTAGGGGTAATCCAAGATTGAGTTCAGCTGCATTCTGCATTAGAGATAAGGTTGGAAACCTGATATATGCTGGGGCAAAAAGAATAGCTGATACAACTAACATCACAGCGAAATCTGTAGCTATATTGGATGGAATTGAATACAGTATTAAAAATGATCTGGTGCCTGTAATGATTGAATCAGATTCTCTGTCCATGATAAACATTATTCAAGGTAGATGGGAGATCCCATGGAAGATTAGTATGGAAGTTAATAAGATAAACTTGTGGAGGAATAAGGGCCAAGTGCAGTTTGCTCATATCCTTAGGGAAGGCAATGCACTTGCTGATTTTTTAGCTAACCTGGTTCTTGATTTTGGAGGTACAATTAACTTTCATTCTTTTGCTGAATTGCCAACAGGTGCAAAGAAGATTCTCAATGCTGATAAAATGATGCTGCCTAACTTCAGAACAAAGATATACAGAAATAGAGAACCAGCCTGATCACATGCAGCTGATCATGCAAACAAGTGAAGACGCAAGTTGGAGTTACACAAACAAAAGGCTCATGATAACAGCTTCATAGGATTGTTGTAGTCCTGGTTGGATGACTAAGGTTATCCTTGTTAGTGTGTGGTATTAACAGGAATGTTCATCCTACTAACAGGATTTCTTTAGTTACCTAGTCCAGTTACATACATTCCACATGACTGATTGTGTAAACTTGATTATAAGGACATCATAAGGTCAGCATAAAGACAACATAAGGACAACATAAGGACAGTAACTAGGAGGAACTTCATACTACATTGCTTCTTGAAGGATCTTCAGTGAGATTTGATACCATAGCACCTGGTGAGAGCTTGAGGTGACTGATAATGGCATCAATCCAAAGAAGGAGTGTTCTTGTTTGCAGTTTTTCATTGTTACACTTGGCTGCTCAAACAAGGACTAGGCTTTTCTTTCATTTCCTAGGATAGAGTAGTATAGATTTTCTTTTTGCCTTCATTTCTTTCCATTATATTTCTCTTTTTTCTGTAAATACTATTATTCATTTTAATAAATTCCATCAGCATCAGGCTGATTGGCTTGAAAAAAAAAATTCCTTTCTAATTACCAAAAGATTACTTCATTGATACCAAATAAATTTTAGATATATGACTTTGGTGATACAAAATAAATTAAAGCTTATCTTTAAAATATTGTAAAAAGTGAAAAATAGGGAACTTAAAGAATAAATTCTTATATGATTTTTAAAATTAATTCTCTAATTAATACATAATATTGTATAAATTAATATTTCTATTAAATATAAATATGCTAGGGAACCCAATTACTTTAAAAAGTTGATGATCCGTCTAATATTTATTTATTTATATAATTATTTTACTAAACCCCAAAGGTAATGACTTATTTAAAAGAAGGCTCTTCTCCTTCGCATAGTTGATATCATTCAAAACCCAATTACAATTAAAAAAACTTATCTAGTTAATTTGAAGGTAGAAAGGTAAAACAGATACATATAATCATAACAATCATATAAAGTATTTCAAAGAGAGAGAAATAAAAGCAAACAAAATGCCAAATAAATTATTGTAAATTCAAAATACATTTAGTCATTTCTTGCACGAATGATTTTCTAAATTCCTTTTACATATTTCGTCTATCCGTCGCACTTGTCCATTTTTCAAATATCTATAATAATAATAATAATAATAATAATAATAATAAGAACAACAACACGAACAACAACAACAACAACAACAATAACGTTAAATCAATCATGAAATTATACTTCTGACAATTTGGTAAAACTGCTTTATATATTTCGGTTCTCCATTGTACTTGTTTATTTTTCAAATATTCATTTTGCATTTGTGAAATATTTGTATATATCATATCTGTGGAAACTTCAGAATCCTTAGTTACATCTGTAACAAAAGATAAATGTAATGTTAATTGTAAACAACAAAATAAAATAACAGTACTTATGATAAAGTTAAATCAAGCATAATAATGTACCTTGACAATTATTGAGAGAAATTTGATGTGCATAACCTATAATATTTTATCCATTGTAGGAAACTTATACAACAAAAAGAAATTCTATATTAAGATATAAGCATACAAAAACTATAATCACATACTCATAAACTTTGTTCAATTAGACACGTACGTATGAAGTGACAAATATCTGTATAAATGACACATATCTATAACTCATTGTGTTTGTAGAAACACATAATTTTGATTATGATTTAGTAGAAACTTTAATAACAAAGTGGTACTACATTAATTAAAGTCTTAATATCGAACATAATATTAAAATTTTTATTTCTATCATTTTCAAATCTATAATAATTTTTTCAAGATCACCATAATTTCTTTGTTCATAATTGGAAGTTGATGGATAGCCTATCACAAAAGCGGGTTAAACGCTATTAGCTTAAAAAAACTACTATCATCTATAGAATTGCAAATTTACATCCAAATAAAAAGTTCACTATCAATAACGTGGACCAAAATAAAAATACATTATAAGATAATTGTTTTTAAAGAATAACAGTTTAGATAGCTCACTTACTGATTGTTGGCAAGATGCCTGGATATGAGAGAATAGAAATCATTGAAAAGGTATATATAAGAGGCCTAAAGAATTGGAATGCAACTCTAATTTCATTTAAACTCAAATTCAAAAATCATATCAAATTGAAAACATAGGAACCTAAGATCCTAATTATCCTTACTTTATAATATTAATATAAATTATTTTTATTCCAAATTTTTTAAAACTGAAGTTGTTAGGGCTTACAGTATTTATCTCATATTTAAATGGTGAAGTTTGAAGGATAATGATAAGTGATATCATTTCTTGAGCTACTCCCTTTTGTTCACTAAAAAGACACGTAATTCCTTTATCCTAAGAGATCAAAAAGATAATTCTTAAATTGAATTCTAATCCCACTTTAACCGGCTTGGTTTTTTTTTTTTTTTACTTTTTAATTCCTATACGTTTTCCCCTCGTTTTATTCTAACTATATTTTTTAAATTTCTTTCTTTCTTTTGGTACAAAGAAATTCATTTTTTACAAACACTACTACTAACTGCAATTCAATTATATATATATAATCAAATCTAATGAATGCATACGTGATTACCTGACTCTTATTGCACACCAATTTTTAATGCATAAATGATAAAATTCACATTGGAGAAGATAATTTGAGAGAGGAGCATGAGAAGCTTCTCATATATATTTGATAGCTTAAATTTTAATTTAAAACTTCAAAACAATTTCAGGTTCATTGAATAAAAGAACGCAATGGAATCTTTTGACATAACATAGGATGCAAACGATATTTTCAAATATACCATTTAATAGATAAATAACCATAATTAAAACTTATTTTTAAAAGAGTTTAAAAGTAAGATAATAAATTTGACTGAATTTTGATAAGAATTCCGGATTAACTTTTAAAAGATTTATACAATTCAAGTTCACCACATTGTTAATTAGTTTGAATAGTCCTATAATTGTGATATATTGTGTTATTGATAAAGTTTAAAGCTTTATCCTAAATGCGGATAAATATTGTTTGTTTTAAATTTAGAAGTTTAAACTTTATTTCCCATAAAATTATTTTTCAATTTTGACGTGTTATAAAAAAGTGTTAAAAACTTTGTTCTAATTCTCATTAACTTTGTCTTAAAATTGCCAAGTGTCTTGTTATTAGCTTGTCACTTGGCTTAATCACGTTACTTGTACCTCTCCTATTATATATATATATAGATATAGATGACTACTTTTACCTTCCGTTACAAGTTGGGGCCAAATATACCTCTATCGTTAACAAAGTTTCAAAAATACCCTCGTTTCTAACATATTCCCACATAAGCAAGCCTAATCATTGAAATTGGGTGACATGGACGATGCTACATGGCATTTAACATCTTCTATGTGGTGCTTACGTGGCAATTTTTTTAAAAAACAATCTGAAAAATTATTTTTTTTAAAACAAATCTGGAAAAAATGACTTTTATTAAAAATCTACAACTTTTTTGATTTTATAAAACCCGTTTTCTAAAAATATATTCTAGAAAATTGGATTTTTAATTAAAAAAATCTGGAAAATGGGAGTCTAGGTGTATGAGTGGTACGCTAGGCTAGAGTTAGTCTAGGTGTATTAGTTTGCTTAGCTAGGTGTAGTCAAGTGTGAAGGTTACGATTGAGCTATTGTAAGGGTGAGGGGTTATGGGAGTTAATTCCTAGCTTACAATCGGTTGTAATCTGAAGTTACTCGATGAGTGGAGTTGAAATCCTACTGGGGTAGGTTGTGGTTTTTAATTCCTTGATCAAGAAGTTTTCCATGTAAAAACATCTTGTGTCATTCTCTTACTATTCTCTTACTACACTGAGAGAACTGGTAGCAACCAGGTCTCTCTATATACTTTGTTTGGTGGACGCGTAGACTCTAACAATAAACAATGATCAAGCTCATTCTCCATCCGCAAGACTGTAATAAATAGATCACATAAGTTCGTCAATTTACGATTTTACTATCACGACAACATAAAAATATATCTGAAAATTGAATCCGCCAGCACTCACATAGCAGAGACTGAACTTTGAGAGAAGTTTTACACAGAGCGAAAAGATATAGAAGATGCTGAGGTACATAAAATCAAATTGAACAAATCAAGAACAAATTAATGAATTAGTAGCAAATGTCTGAGAAGGAAAACTGAAAGGAGAAAGAGCCCGTTTGAATTGGCTTATAAGTTGCTTATAAGCTGTTTTCAGCTTTTTTTGAGTGTTTGGCTGGCCAGCTTAAAGTCATTTTGTGCTTAAAATAAGCTCAAAAAAATAATTGGGCTCATTTGACTTAACTTATTTAAAGCAGCTTATAAGCTGAAAACGGCTTATAAGCCAAAAAAAATAAGTTAGACTACCCCAACTTATTTTTTTTAACTTATAAGCTGCAAACAACTTATAGGTATAAGCTCATCCAAACGGGCTCAAATGCTCACAGAGGATCGTAAAATAAATGGATAAAAGTAATGAACACGTGTTGTTCAAAGACTGACATACCCGCATAAAAAATTTAAATTCCCAGAAGCAAAAATGTTGATCTCGGATCTCTACTGACGCTTTTTAATGTCAATTTCAGACAGAAGAGGCTAAGCAAAAAAGGGAAAGAAATGTAGATCAAACAGAGGGGAAAACAGCAAAAGAACAAATTCATGAAGCTACATTAAATCGGCAAAGTGGATAAAGCAAACCTGAAAAGTAAAGAGACTACGAACTTTCTACAGAGTCCGGAACCAAAATGACCCAAAAAAGATCTTTTGAACGAAAATACCCTAACAAAAAAAGCGACAAAACTATCTTTAACGGCGACGTTAACTCCTGTAACGCAGTAATTTATTGCGCTAAAGGGTCCCCCCCCCCCCCCCCCCCCCCCCCCCTCCCTTTTTTTTTTTGGTTAACTCTTCTTTCTTTACACTTTTTATCGTACTTTAGCCATAGATTAATCATGCTTCGGGACCCCGAAACTTCAATATTTTATATAGAACCCTACTTATTTTTGTGCGATTAATAATGTAGGCTCAATACATCAAGGATAAGCAAAACTTCGGATTGCGTTTTAGTGATTGAAAAGTGCGAGAACTCCATTTTTGTTTGAAGACTTGGTGTTATTAGCTTTAAGTTCTTTATGTTTTAGGGTTTAGATTTAAGTGTGCTGTTTTTTAGTCAAAATTGCAGCATTCATACCAATCTCAAAATAATTAAATTACATCATCCATACCAATCTCAAAATAATTAAATTGCATCATTCATAACAATATGAAAATATTTACACTTGTTCATTAATAACAAACCCAAACTTTTAAAAATACAATCATCAAAGAAAGAAAAAACTTAAAACAACAACAACAACCCAGTGGAATCCCACACCGTGGGGTCTGGGGAGGGTAGAGTGTACGCAGACCTTACTCCTACCAAGGTAGGACGGCTGTTTCCGAAAGACCCTCGGCTCAATAAAAAGCATAAAAAGAGGTCAGATAAGGCTAAGAAATTCAAAGCGATATGTAAATGCAAATAACGAAAGCGACACAGATAAAATAGAATAATCAAAATACAGGAAATAACAGATAATAGCAGAAATCAGAGCACAAGAAATTATACTGCGATAATGCGCCTACTAATAAGGAAGGATAACGAGACTATCTACTAGCCTTCTACCCTAATGTGGGTCCTCCACACCCTCCTATCTAAGGTCATGTCCTCGCTAAACTGTAACTGCGCCATGTCCTGTCTAATCACCTCTCCCCAATATTTCTTCGGCCTACCCCTACCTCTTCTAAAACCATCCATGGCCAACCTCTCACACCTCCGCACTGGGGCATCCGTGTCTCTTCTCTTCACATGCCCACTGCGAGATGTGCCACCACCACGAAAGTTTCCTCCACCACGAGAGGTCCTTCCACCGCGAGATGTAGTTTGACCACCATGCCGTAAGGGACACTTGCGCTTATCATGACCAACATAATTGCAAAATGAGCATTTTCGAGTGTATCTCCCTGGTGGAACATCCATTTCATTAGAAATACGGGAGTATGCTTTCTTTTTAAATTTACAGATAAATGCATTATTTGCAACCATGAAAATTGAATCCGGTGGCCAATAACTCTCACTACGAAGTGGGTTGAACCTTCTAGCATACGTTTTTGCATAATTTTCAACTGTATATTCCTCAGCCATGTACGTGGAGGCGTTCTTTCCCATTGTGATAAAACACTTGAAGGCATGAGAACATGGCATGTGATATGATTGCAACTTGCCCATCGCCTACCTTCATCCTGGTGTAATGTCCATTTGTCTTTTCAATTACATTCAACCAGTGGAAGGCTTCCTCATCTGCCCGCCTAATAATCTCTATCTGCAGGTGGAACTTCTTCTCCTGATGCTCTGTTGTAGCCGCCCACATCCAATTGCAAAGTGCTGGGCTTCGATATGCCTTTTAGAAGTTTGCCTTCAGATGCCTTAAACAATTACGATGGTAGGCAAAGGGTGGCTGCCACCCATGCAAATTAAACATATTGTGCAATATGCTAGTATTTCTGTCTGATATAACACATATGCCCATGCGATCCTTAATAACGTGTTGCCTCAAGTAGTCCAAAAACATACCCCACGTACTAATGCTCTCATTAGCTGCAATTGCAAAAGATATAGGGAATATAGCTCCATTTGCATCCATTCCAACTGCGATTAATAGCTTTATGTCGTATACCCCGTACACATGTGTTCCATCTATTGATATTACAGGCCGACAATGAGAAATACCATCAATGCATGGTTTAAATGCCCAAAACATATACTCAAAAATATTACCGGGCACACTAGGCTTCGATTTGAGCTTCCATAACAATAGTACCAGGATTGAAGTGTTGCCGAGCCGCCATGTATCTCGGCAACTTCTTGAAAGATCCCTCCCAATTGCTGTAGAATATCTCCTGTGTATGCCTACGCCCAAGATACGCCTTGTAACGACCCGTTCCGTCGTTGCTGTGAATTTCAAAGGAAGACGACAAATATGGCCCCTTAACAGTGTCTCTACCTAGTCACAGCCTGGAAACCTTTCAAGCCAAACCAAGATCGTTGTACGCATCGCGTAAGGAATAGAAATTTGGGCGAACAAACCGAACTTAACCCCCATAGCGATTGTATTGACGCTACAGCGGTGACGCTGTAGCGATGCACTAATCTCCATAACGGTAAGCCCATATGACCGCACAGCCGCCGTAACAGCATATTAGCCGCCCTAGCGGTATCGCTGGGGCGGTATCGCACAGTGATTTTCCCCATTTAAGGGATCATTTCGGGAATTGTCCCATTTTTCCAAAACCTTAAATCCCCGCCGCCCAGTTCGGTGGGAAAGCAAAGAAATGAGAGTTTTAGTCCTAATAAATCCTTCTAACACCCTCTAATCCTCCTTCCACCTAAGAAATTACTCCTAAACATATTCACCTAGAGAATCATCAAGTGGGTATCTCAAGTAATCTAGAGTTGGGAGAATGATGAGGTAGCAACATTTCCCCTTAAATTTTTTCTAAGCTACCTTCCATGTTCTTCACAAAAAATGAGCTAATAACCTAAATCTCTACACTCCTTGTCCTTTAAAAAAATGGATTCTTGCATGGATCTTGGAAATGGGTTCTTCCCAAATATAAGCTTGAAAATGGGAAAATCTCTAAGCACTGATATAGAAGAAAACTAGAGGTGGGTTAAGAACCCCAAACCCCTCTATTAATCCAAATCTCTTATGAAGGATTCAAGTGGAAAGCATTAATCTTAGGTAACATGGTTGTCTCCAAACTATTTCATACGGATTACGATGTGGCGATCGATTGAAAGAATTAATGGATGTTTGTGGCACTCACTCGACCATAAGGTAGGTTATGGATTCCCTTTGGTAGACTCCAGTTAGTTTCCCGTATCGTTGTGATAGAAGGAACTGAGAATGCATGTGTAGGAAATCAGAGATTTGGGATGGAATTCTAGGTTGGTATTGTTGTGTGACTTGTTTGTTCGGGCTTGTAGCCTGTAGATTCCTTAGGTATTAATGTGGTCCTCCTTGATCATCGGTGATTTATGTGACTTGGGAGTAGTGGATGGAACCTATTTGTGTCTAATGATGAAACTTCCTATAATACGTGATTAATTGAGTTATGTTATTTATGGTGAATCTAACTGTTACACTAGAGGATAAAATGTACCCACGATTGCGATTGGGTGCTAAATTAGATGTGACGGATAACTTCGAGTGTGGGGTGAGATCCTTGTTTTGAACTAATAGGCTGAGGTAAGGAAGTGGTATGACGTGTATTAATCGATTGATTTGATGCGTGTGTTGGGACTAGCCACCCCGTTATGTGTACCTCAAATTGCTCTATTGTCCTGACTTGATGCCATCTGCAGTTGATAGATATCAAATCGTGTTTTGTTGTCTTGATTTGGATACAATTGACATACCCATTGTTGGTATTTGTACTTGGATATATTGTTGGCGTACCCACTGTTGGTACTCGAGTTATTGATATATGTTGGCATATCTACTGTTGGTATTGTGATGTGATACGTTGTTGGTAGATCCCATTGTGGTACTTGTGATATTGAGCTTGATCGATTTACATATGCATTACACGTATTCTCTCATATTCATGATGCATAGACGATACCCGGTGATGATCCGGTATCGTTGACTGAGCGAAACTGATATTTTTACAAATTCTTTACTTGAGTGATTGTGAAAAGGCCGATTTCCGAAGATCCATTATGAAATCGTTGATTACATGAAACTGATATTTGATAAACTCTTTTACTTGAGTGATTGTGAGAAGGCCGATGTCCGAGTTTTAATTTCGGAATCGTTGATTATGTGAAACTGATATCTGACAGACTCTTTTACTTGAGTGATTGTGAGATGACCGATGTCCGATGATCTATTTTGGTTCTGGCATCCTTGTTGCATGGCCGATTCCGATGATATCCCGAAATCCTTGTTAGTGCATGGACTCCGCAGGTCCCCCAGGGTGGTGCTGGTGAGACTTCCCCCGTGGGCAAAGATCTGGGGTCCCGTCTGTCTGTTAGGAAACGATCCGGGACGGATGGCACTTAGACTTCGCGAGTCATGCTGGGATGTGCTACCGAGACGTCGATATTTCCGTCTGGAGTACATGTGTACACCTCATTTGCATGGCATGTCATTGCATTCATACCATTATTGCACTGCATTGCATTATGACTTGATTGAGATGTTTGATGATTGGATTGATTCGGATATACTCAGACTTGACATATTCGGGTTAGTTGCCTTACTTAGGTAATGATGGGTGTTTAGGTCTGGATTCGTTATTGTACTTGATAAAGTAGCTATAGATCGTCCGAAATCTTATATGTGTGTTCAGTCTTTATGTACTGTAGGGTAACGGGTGTCTTAATGATGAGTTGATCACTAGGTTAAAACGAATGATTAAATGATATGGAAGTGGCGAGTTTGTTATGAGTCTGATTGGTGAGTATTGCCGTGGAATTAATGATAAAAATGGTATTGTTGTATACTGTGCGGTAGATAGACGTATGAATTGGTAGAGTTGTTATTATGTTTATCTGTGAATTCTTTACTGATATATGTTACTAACCATTGTCGGCCTGTGATACTTACTCAGCACGCGTGTTTTGTACTGATATTACACTTGCTACACCCTTTTTGGGCGTAGATTGTTTCAGGTATTTGATTTGATATGAAGCGAAAATGTGCGGTGCCTATCTGGAAGACCTCCTCCCACTTCATCCGGGATGGAGGTTGAGTGTTAGAGTGTAGTGGAAATTCTAAAATCATTAGTCGCTCTTGTACTACCCTAGACCAGGTCATGGGAATTTGTATCGAGTCTGTAATCATGTATTGTTGCAATCATGTAAACATTTGAGTTAATGAATATATTATGAAGTTCCACTGTTATTACTAATTATTTGTCAGCTAAATGAATTGCCTTACTTAATCAATGTGTTATTTGATAGAGGGTTCGCCTATCGAGGTGGGAAAGGTAGGTGCCCGCACGGTCCTGAATTGGGTCGTGACACACCTTCCGCCTACTAACGGTTTTGCGATATACTTTTAGGACGGCTGTAATACAATCTTTAATATGATACCTAGATAAGTTGAAATATCAGCATATAGTAACGAGGAACATCCTATTAACATCAAAATTAAAATAAACTTAGGCGAAGGGGATACCTTGGGCTTTTTCCAATGTCTCCAACTAACACACGAGCAATCATATTGGTATCTAGATTGCAATGATCATCTGGGAGGTCACCCATATCACAAGTGTGCTTTGTGTAGAACTTTGAAATAGTCCACATCTTTTCAGCAGTCTCCTTACCACGGAGCATCCATTCACAACCTTGATATTTTCGCTTGCAGACCAATCGCCAAAGTTTTCGAGTGGAATCATCAACTTTGAACTCCCTCATCCCCTGGATGCAATAAATGTTAACATCCCTTTGCAATGATTTTTTCGAGTTGAAAAAATCATGCCTTTTTCAATATGAACCTTTTGTTTTAAAAGATCCACTGGCTCTTTCCACAAACTTCGTCGAATATGATCATCATCCCTAGTAAAGACAAAGACATCTGGGCGATCTTGAAGATGATCAAGATAGGGGATCTCATCGGAATGCCACAGAATCGGGGTAGAATCTTTCTGTTGAAATTGGCTTTGCGGCTGAACCGCGGTCGACTTTTGCTGTTCAAATGGGTGTTGTGAATTAGGTTTTTCCTGGTGTGCAGGACTGTTCATCATGTCTTGCAACAATTCTACTTGACGTTGAGGATTAGTTCCAACATCAACCTCATCCTCACTTTCTTCATCTTCACTTTCCTTCGCATTAGTTATTTCCTCACTATCACTCGATGATGTCACTATATAATTCGGATAATCCAAACCATCCTGAGTAGGTCTTTGCCCATAATTTGGTGCAACAACCATATTCTCCCTACATAAGAAAGTAGAGTATTTTAACTACTACACATCAAATAATACTATTGATGTTAAAAAAAATAGACGTATCGATAGTAATGAACTGCACCGAAACTTGAGAAAGGACCATCGTTTTGAGTAGTTGGATAGGCTGAGGATGTTCCAACCTGATTCATCCATCCCGATTGAGAGCACTGTCTGATATGATCCATATCAGGTATATAACCCCTAAAAAATATAATCAATATCACTAGTAGTATTCGAGTAATAAATATATGCCACAACACATAATAATAATAATAATAATAATAATAATAATAATAATAATAATAATAATAATAATGTAATTAATAAATATCACCACTGCCCATCAAATTGCTGACTTAAACTTTCCAGAGGCATTTGACTCGTCAAAATGCCTTCATAAGTACTCATGTCAGGGTAACTGTGTTCATAAGTAAGTTCTGTTTGAGTGACTTCGGCCTGAATTCTAGACGGGGCTTCCCGACGATGTCTATTTCGGGCATCCCGAGGAGCTTTAGCCATGAATTCAAGTCAATTAATGGGTACCTTTTGTACGTACATTTCAAGGACGTTTAAAGTTATGCATTCCCCATAATCATAAGGCGCCTTCAAATAATCCGTCAAAGAAAATCGTCTTGAATGTACCACAATCCTTAACTAGGTACACCTTGCGGCGTAAATGATATTGGATATCTTCCAATTATATTTAAATCAAAATCACTCCTACTAACTTGTAGTCTTTTATACAAGGCTTGGAGTAGTTTTGAGAATTTTAAGTTAAGTGAAAACTTAACATGGTATTTTGGGGGAGAATCATAATGCAAATTATTTTCGTCGAATATAATTTCTCCATCCTAGAATAAAGAAACCCTAATTTTTTGAACATCTTCCATTTTTGACTAATTTAGGAGTACAATGTAAAAGTTGGATGGAACTTAGAATTTGTGTAAAAAATTGGATGAAACTTAGAAATTGTGTTTTTTCTTTCATACAAAATCAGTATTAATAAGGTTTGAATGCGTTTGAATATTCAACCAACGCATGCATGCAATTAGTGTGTCTTGCAGTGTTACGTCAAGTCAAATTAAGTACAGAGTGTTGCATAACGCATGAATTAGCCGCGTTATGTCAGTGTATGCCAGAATAACGCAGTAATTTACTGCTTGCACTGTGTTGTCACCCTCAGTTGTCATATAGAAAAATGTTGTAATTCGAATCCAAAATTTGTATTTCACGCTTAGCAAGTGTTATATAACGTAATTTGGTGAATAACTACCAACCACACAAAATTGAGTTACTATGTCATTTTTTAATTAATTTGGAGATATTAGTCGTGTTATGTCATTCTTTCCAGGAGACATATTCGACGCAATGGGTAGGATAAGAGAATTGGGTGAAGATTTTGAATACTCGAACAATCCGAACGAGAGATACAACCAACGTTACAATAATATGATGACAGACGAGTGGAATTGGCGTGTTAGGGATGCTGCAGCACTGGAATAAAACTTGAAGTCACTAGGGCTTAAACACCCAAAAAGACATGCTATGTCAATGCCTCATTGCACTCCACAAGAGTTGAATTTTGCTCTTAACCGTTTTCTCGAAGAGAACAATCGGATGAAAATGTATCGGATGAAAATACATTGCCTCAGGGTAGAATATGGTCAACATAGTTACGTCAGATTCAGATCCAAGTGGGATTCGGACTGTGAGAGTCCGATGAAGATGATTCCCCATGATATTATTAATAGTTGTACTGTATTAAATAAAGTTGGTGGAGTCATAGTCATGATCCCATAACCTATTGAGTTTGATTCCTATATAAAGAGCCTTTTGCTACTTATTATCTACTTAAAAAATTCAATATCTTTTGCTACTTAGTATGTACTTAAAATTCAATGTTAGATAGTAGAAATATAGATTGGTTGGTATTTTTTCCACAGGATTCGAATAGCAGTGGTGATGACAACTCAACTCAAAGCAACTATTCCGGTGATTCCTCAACCACTAATAGTGAATTCGTGCTAGACGATTTCAAGCCCCACCTTTTAATAGAGCGTAATGACGATTTTTGTGAGCTGAAATATACAGATCCACGTGAATATTATTGTAGTTTATGTCGTGAATGGGTATATCGGTACGTCGAATCACAACGTCTTATTCGTGACTTGCAAATCTCAACGCTCAAATCCCAACAAGGTACTCAATAACCATGCCTCGAGTAGGTCCAGAAACTTGCGAGGCTGCCGTACAAAGGATTAAAAAAGAAAACAACAGAATGCTAGCAAGACGTTGTAGATTTTACATGTTAAAGTTGGCCGAAGAACAAACATCATCAACCGGTAGGGATTAACATCTACAGAAAAAAAGATATGTCTTAAGAAACCCAAAATATTGTTCTGAGGACGATATTGAGGACTTCTATTCTGATGATGATTAAAAATAGTGTGATTTTAGTTTTATGTTTAATTTATGACGATGTTATTATTTTGAAGAATATTAGTATGTTTAGTTTTTCATCAACCCAAGGGAATTGATGAATGTATTTTAATTTTTTTTTGATGATTGTATTTTTACTACTTTCGGTTTATTATTAATGAACAAGTTTAAGTATTTTCACATTGTTATAACTTAAAGATAATGACACCAAGTCTTCAAACAAAAATGAAGTTCGAGCACTTTTCAACCACTAAAATGGCTATCTGAAGTTTTGCTTATCCTTGATGTATTGAGCCTCCTTATTAATCGCACAAAAATAAGTAGGGTTCTATATAAAATATTGAAGTTTCAGTGTCCCGAAGCATGATTAATCTATGGCTAAAGTATGTTAAAAAGTGTAAAGAAAGAGGAGTTAACAAAAAAAAAAGGGGGGGGGGGGGGGGGACCAATTAGCGCAGTAAATTACTGCGTTAAAGGAGTTAACGTCGCCGTTACAGTTAACTCCTTTAATGCAGTAAATTACCGAGTTAAAGGTAATTTTGTCACTTTTTATTTGGTTGGGGTATTTTCATTCAAAAGACCTTTTTTGGGGTCATTTTGGTTCGGGACTCCTTCTACACAAATATGCGGCAATTGGAGCAAATGACATGTAAGTAAAGCGTATGTGCTGATTTCACTTCCTTCTAGCAATTTCTTCATTTATATTCCTTTGAATATCTATGTTTTTATCTATTTGTTGTGAAGATAAGTAATTGCTATTTATTCATTAGCAATTCCAAAACAAGGTCTTGTAGTCAAGTAGAAACAAGGTTTTAGGTTCCCAAAAGCAAAAATGTTGATCTCAGATCTCTACTGACGCTTTTAATACGCTAGTTTAATGTCAATTTCAGTTTGTTGTCCACATTCTTTTTGGCATCCATCATTTCTTTTAAATCCGAAAAAACCTTGGCTGTAAGCATACTGTGAAAACAAAGAGGAAAACTGGACACAGAACGCGTGGGTCAAATTTATAGACAACACTTGATGTGAGAAATGGCTTGAGAGTTCTACATCCTCATGCTAAAATCATTCGTGAATAAATTACTCATAGAACATCCAAGAGGCCATATCAGTATGATTTACGACTTTAAGATGAACAGAAGAAGAGCTGAAGAATAATATCCAAATGCGCGCGATACTGAATTCTTACAGTTGCATACTTATAAGTGCTCTTCATCGTGATTTTCAAGCTAATAGGTGTACTGAGTATTTCAAAAAGGACCTGTAAAGACATTCCATTGCATAAAATTGAGATTGCTTAGGAGTCTATCACATAACCATCTATGCTTACACTAAAAAGATCAACTGTGACAAATCAAATAAAGACTATCATTTGTAAACTAAAATTGACTAACCATCCATCGTACCAACAAATCCCATCAAGGACGATACTTGCAGCACATATTAGTGTTGTTGAATCATCACCAATGGCCTCGGCTAATTTGAGTGATCCGCTGTTACAAAACAAAGTTTGTGAACTTGATCACTCCTAATAAAATGAGTTAGACATATCATCAAACAATTTGGGTCAATGACTATTCGTAGTAATTGCATCGAGGATAAAAAGGGATGAAATGCTGAATACTATATGAAATTGTTTGATGATATGAATATCTGCTGAATGCTGCTTGAGATGGACCGATAAGAGAACTCAGTTTCTTTATCGGACTTTTAATCTCCTCCTCTAGTTCAAAATATAGTTTTGTCTGTTGTTGCCCTAGATGAAAGCAAGAAAAATAGAGACAATGATTTTTTTTTGGGTCAAAAGATTAAGATTTTCTCATTCAACCAAAAACGTCATCGGTACAAATCTACCAGTTCTATTTGGACTCAAAACTGGCTCTCACATCTAGCTTTTCTATACATTCATCTACAGATAAAGTAAATGTGATCTCTTATGTATTACATAACAAAACTTAGACTCAAATAGGAAAAGTATTGAGCTGCTGCAGTGTCCTTTGCCATTTGCTATGCCTTTGCCCCTCAAGGTGCAGCTGAATAATAATAGATAGAGATAATGATAAAAAAGACTTCTTGAAGTATCATTTTTTGCGAGTTTTCTATTTGAACTATCTAGTGTTTGCATTTCGTACCTAAACTATTGTTATTAACCTGTATTTGAAAAATACTTTAACCAGAAACTGAAAACTAAACAAAGAAGATTCTCGAATTTGAAGAACAGTATGTTAAAAAATATAAGGAATTAAATCGAGCCCACTGAATGCACAGTGTGTCCTTAAGGAAACTATTCTTCTCAATGTACCCGAGGTTGTAGAATATAACCTCCCAGGATAGAACGATTTACTCACCGTTGTAGCGGTACAGCAAACTCCGGTGACGGCGAACCACTTGACGGCAGTATATCACACGAGAATTTATTTTAGTGCAAGAAAGAAGAGAGAAGATCAGAATTTTCGTAAGGAAATATCTGAGGACTGGCCAGATTTATATAGCCATTGATTCAGGTTTAGTGAAGAGGTGCAATTGAAAAGTTGCAACCTTTCAGAAATGGAAGATTAACTAATTCCACGAAAATTAAATATTTAAATAAATTTCGCGAAAATTAAAAATGGAAAACGGTCAGATTTCGAGACTTTATTAATGATTAAATAATACAAAATTAATAAACATATTTGGTCTAAAAATATTATCAATCAAATCATTTGACTGAATCCGAATCCGAGCCAAGCAACGACGACGGCACGAGGGGAGGTCCTCTCCTCAACTCTTTATGAGCTAGAAGATGTGCTTCTCTATATAAGTACAAGAACTTTCTTTTCCGCTACCAATGTGGTAGAAATGCTTCATCAAAGAAGCAATAAAGGAACAATTCAAAATTTTCATTTTTCCTCCATATTTTCTTCCCTACATTTCCCATTCATCTACACTTAAAACCCAACAACTATCACCAACAATTTATCAAAACACACCTCAACTAGTATTTGATGGTGCGTTATGTACACTCTCTTTAATTGTTACCAAATGGCAATCCACACGGATAATTAAGAAATTAATTGGATTTTTTTAAAAAAAAATTAAGAGATAATGGTCAAAAAACGCACCTAAAGTATCACTTCTTTGCGACTTTCTTACTGAACTATCAGGTGTTTGCATTTCTTACCTGAACTATTAACAACTATTTGTCAAAACACACCTCGAAACTAATGAGTCAGCTGCCAAGTGGACGAAATTTCGGCTATTGTATTCAAACACTTGGTCTACTCAGCTTCGAGGTGTGTTTTGATAATAGTTGTTCATACTTCAGGTAGGAAGCGCGAACACCTGATAGTTTAGATATGCTACACGCAAAAAATTGATATTTCAGGTGTTCTTTTGACCATTATCTCATAATATAACCAGTTCTATTATCCTTTAATGATGTATGTTCAAATTGAGGGAAAAACAAATTTTGCCATGCTTGCCATGGTTGGGCTGATTGCTGCTGGGCTAGAATAGCTTTATCTATTGAGTGGGGTTAATCAAGTCATATTTATTCGCTTGAATAAATTGTGCAGCAGATTAACAAGGCTAAGTTTATAAAGAAATGTTTTAAATCGATTACGATAATATACAACAACATAGGATATTAGATGATTTACACGTGTATATGAAAAAATAAGTAATGATTTGGCTAAATATATTGTAAATACATTATGGCACTGAGATATTAGCTACTATACGCCAACAAGTTCGTGTGTAGGTGTTAGCTATGTAAGAGAGTAAATATGGGTAAGTAGTGAATTTACTGTTATAATTCAACTAAACAATATAATTATACATGTTATCAAATGCATTATCTTGTGCTGTAGTTCTATCACAAAAAATTAGTAACGTAGGCTTAATTCTTTAACTTTTTTTTAATTTCTATAGTTGACTTAGTTGACCATCAGATAACTGCATTTGATGGATCAATCAAGTAAAATTTTCGTTAGATTCAACCAAAAAATATAATTATACAAAATAAATTATCTTAGGCTATTGTTCTACCACACATATATAACTCTTATTATAGTATAGGTGGTGAACCAAATCTTATTTCTTCAATTTTCTTAGAACAAAAACAAAAAAATATTAATTAATGGAATGTGAGAAAAATATTAAAAAACCATTAATTCCACAATTTTTAGACAAATTAACCCTATTTTATATATTAAGTATGTTTAAAAATCTCAGTTACAAAATTTAATATAACCCGTTATATTATCCTTTAGTGATGCATATTTAACCAAGTCAAATTTGTTGTCAGCATTCAACAACAATAATGCAATTATACAGCTAATGAAATATACTATTTTAAGCTCACAAAATTAGTTTCTCCTTATATAACTCTTGTTATAGCATAGATAGTAAATCAAATCTTATTTCGTTCATTTTCTTAGGAAACCCATAATTTAATGTAATTATTAGTTACTCTCTTCGTTTTTAACTTATTTGTCATGATTACTAAAAATAATTGTCTCAAATTATTTATCATTTTAGAAGTTCAAAAGAAACAATTTGTTGTATTTTTCTTCATTTTAACCTTAGTAGAATTTTGTCATTAATGAAGATAACACATAAATAGAGTTAACATTTAATGAAGAGATATTATAACTTAGACATAAATAAGGATAAAGTAGGTAAAATACCCTCCTAATTAATATTTCTTAAGGGACCGTATAATACAAAAAAGAGACGAATAATTTGAAACCGAGAGAATAATGAAATATGGGAAAAAAATATTAAAAAGCTAATTCCACAATTTTTGACGAATTTATCGGAAACAACCTCTCTACCCCATAAAGGTTGAGTAAGCTCTGCGAACATCTTACCCTCCCTAAACCCCACTTGTAGGATTACACTGGGTATGTCGTTGTTGTTGTTGTTGTCTACATTTACAGTTCTATGTATAAAATTACTAACAAGGTGTATATGTGTATATGGTTTAACACATTCTTTTTTCAACATCAAGTAAAATTATTTTCTACATTTAATTGTCACGACCCATTTTAGCCTAGGTCATGCGGGCACCTACCATTCCCACCTCGATAGGCGAACCCTTAATTCAACGTTCACGATAAATAAAATAATAGCGGCAGAAGTAAAATGACGTAAGTCTCACAGTATAATATAGATAAGTGCGGAAGTAAATGAATCCACCCCAGTATCTGGTCTGGTCATACAAGAGCATATAAATCCGAATACAAAAGTCTGAATAATAATATATAAAATATCTCATATCATGTCTTGAGTGAAAAGTAAGACATAAGCATTGGAAGAGTCTTCGAGGTCAGCGGACACCATGCTCACCCTGGAAAACTTAAGTAGAAGCTGAGGAGTCGATCAGCCATGAGGCAGAGAAGCAGATCCGGCCTGATACTCTGCATTCATAAAAGAATGCAGCAAGTGCAGGTCAGTACAAACAATAGTACTGATAGGCATCATAGGCCGACTAAGCATAGTTAACGCAATTCAAAATATAACATAGATAAACAAGTAAGTCAATTACGCATGAAACACTATAATCGTAACCGAGTATTCGTCAACACCTATGTAAGTAATCTAACCCCAATATAATAAGTCTGAGTATATCTAATCCTTTAACAATCAACACAATAGAATCAACAACACAATCGTCACAATACAGTCATCACGACATCTCACTGAAGTCATAATGCAATGCAATACAATAATGGTATGAATGTGATGCCATGCCATGCTATGCAAATGAGATGTACACATGTACTTCAGACAGAAATATCGACGTCTCGGCAGCACAACCCAGTGTGACTCGCGAAGTCTGAGTGCCACCCCTCCCGGATCTTTGCCAAACAGACAGACGGGACCTTGGCTAATAGCTCACATGGGGAGTCTCACCGGCATCACTCTGGGGGACCCGCAGAGCCTATGCATTACAATCGATTCCGAAATAACATCGGAATCGGCCATGCAACGATGCCCGAATATAACCATCGAACATCGGCCTCCTCACAATCACTCAAAAAAGTTGTCAAATATCAGTTTCATAAATCAACGATTCCGGAATTGAACCTCGGACATCGGCCTCCTCACAATCACTCAAGTAAAAGAGTTTATCCAGTATCAGTTTCGAATAAACAACGATTCCAGAATGGATCTTTGGACACCGGCCTTTTTCACAATCACTCAAGTAAAAGAGTTTATCAAATATCAGTTTCGCTCAATCAACAATACCGGATAATCACCGGATATCGGCCATGTATGGTAATATGAGAGAATGAATGCAATGCATATGTCAATCATCAACAAGAAGCTCAATATCACAAGTACCTCAACGGGGTACGCCAACAATGTATCACATCACAATACCAACAGTGGGTATGCCAACATATATCAATAACTCAAGTACCAACAGTGGGTACGCCAATATATCAATAACTCAAGTACCAACAGTGGGTACGCTAATAATGTATCAAAGTACAAATACCAACAACGGGTATGTCAATCCTATCCAAAACAGGACAACAAGAGACACTCATTATCTACCAACTACACATGGCATCAAGCCAACACAATTACACAATCAAACGCATATAACACGGTGGCTAGTCCCAACACACATCAGGGCCCAACCTAAGGCAATATCCATCCCAACTTCACACCCGAAGGTTCACATGCTGTCTCCGACATCATAATCTAAATATGTGATTCACTATACTAAGTCTCACCAAAGGTAAACCATAACCTACCTGGACTGCCAAACCGCAACACCAACAACTCACTCTATCGCCTTGCCCTTCCTCTGAGGCTCAGAACCAAAGTAATCTAAGCATAATCGAATTCTAAATTAGAAATCATGAATAATGATACTAATATTGCTATGATATCAATTAGGTCCAAATTAACCTTAGAAATTGGGGAAACGGGCCCACAAGGGCGAAACGGGAAATTCACAGGTAAAATACCAAATTGAATCCTAGGTAATCATAACTCCATCATTAATTGTTTATTTAGCTCAAGAATTATCCCCAAATCTGATTTCTAGTAAAAATCCCCAAATTGGGTATGAACCCTAATTCTCCAAATCCGAAATTCAACGTTAAAAGTGAAAGATATATGATTACTAAGCTTAGATTCATCAAGTTTTATCATCAATATCATCAATTTATCATATAGGACCCTAAGGGAAAATCTCCCAAAATCCTTCTTCAAATTCCAACTCTAAGGGATTGTAAAAGAAAAGGGAGAATTCTAAGATGATTGTGATTAAGGAAGAGTAAAGGATTGGGCAATGTTTACCTCCAAGAGTTTCTTCAAATTATCTCCAAGAATAGTTCTCTAAGCTCCAATACCGAGATATGAAATAATGAGGGTCTAGGAATTATTTAAGACACATTTAATGAAATGTCACTGCCCATCACCACCGCAGCGGTTAGAGTGCTGCTACGGCGACTGGTCTACCGCCACAGCGGTATGGCCTATATTACCCATCGCCGGCCTAGCGATCATCACACCGCCACAGTGGTGCCGTTGGGGCTGCTTTGGTGCCGCCATTACGGGCACCAAACATCAGATTCCCCTTAAATTTCTAAGTTTCAATCGAAATTTCGGGTTATTCCCAAGGCCATCTGCTCACAACCCGACCACCTAAACCCATACCAAAATACGATGCGAACGCACTCGTGGTCTCGGAATTTCCAATGGAGGTCTTATTGACCGAGTCAACCACTGGTGCCTACTTCCCATTTTCCATCCAAAGTCCCGAAATGCACCAAAATGCATTGGGAACCGAACCAATCATACATACAAGTTCTAAACAATCATTCGGATCTCTCGGAGTTGACGAAACTCCAGAAAAGGTCCGTTCGCCCAAAATTCAACCTCGGGTCAAAAGTGAGTCAATCAATGCTCGGAAGTGGCGAAAGTGCCAAAGAGCCATAACGACCGACCAAACGGGTCGTTACATTAATACAAGTAATCAAGCTAGTCTTTCATTATTTTCTACTTTCAGAAGAATCTTATAAGATCGTCAACTTTTTTAGTTAAGAAAATCTTTTCTAAATGGTAGGTATGAACAAGAAATGAAAAATAAGCTTGGTATTCAAAATTGTCGTAAGAAAAACTTGTTAAATGTGTCAGAAAAGAGAGAGAAATTTTTATTTTTTTATGCATTGGAAACATAAAGCATCATTAATTTGATAGAAAGAGAATAAAATTTAAAATTTGTATCTCGCTTTTTTATGAAGGGCATAATTGGCACAGAAAAAATAAAACGTGTCCATAATACCCCATAACTCACATGAATTGTCTTAAATGTCCCAATCTGCCCAAAAATCATTTCCCCACTTCTTTTTTTGAGTTTAGAAAGACCAAAAGAAATAAGAAAAGATCCTAATTTTAGTTTCTAGACGATTCCTCATTAAAAGACCATAAGTGTCAAGAGTTTCATTTTTGATTTAAATTGGCATTCAAACTTTACCAGTTTCAATGTATTTGTTGACTTTTCCTTTGCCAATTTCATTTTCCCAACTTCTTGGCCAATTTCAGAGGCAAACTGTTGTCCGTCTCAAAAACCTTCACAAACAAGGAGACCTTTTTTACTTCTTATATATGTTGATGGAAAGACAAGAGGCATTTCAACTCCTCCTCATTATTCTAAAACAAGTGTCTCTCAAGAAGAAATTAAGGTATGTTTGTCTTGCCCTTTATGCACTGTTAATCTCTTTGTCTACATTTGTGGTCATTTTTAGGTTGCTATCCTGCAGTTTTTAGTTGTACATTAGTTCATGATGCTTGATGTGTGTAATTTGGTTTAATATTTCCTTCGGGTACCATATGCTTAGAATCATTTTGGATTAGAGGTCTCTTCTTTTTCCTTTGAAGCACTTTTTGTTTTTTGACTTTCTTAATTCACTTCCCTTGACGATTACCAACTTTTTTTATGTATTTGTTTTCAAATAAACCCTTTACATATGTTTTTTTAATTAATCAAATATTTGGCAGCATGTGTTGTGAACTACTCCGTGTATACTTAGAAGCGTCACTAATAATAGGCTCAATTAAGCGTTTAGCTTTCCAAGCATATCTGTTCTTGTCTAAGCATACTTGATAGATTTATTTATTACTTTCCTCACTCTTTGTGTATATCTTTATATACTTGCATGAAACTATGATCGAGTGGCATCGTCGTATGGAGTTCAATTATGGCATCGAATGGCATTTTCACGTAAACCTCAGTCCAAGTGGATGCGTCACCCTAACGGGGGCTAGGTACGTAATCGAAAATGATGATAAAGGCCAGGCTAATAACCGACTTCTCACGAAGTAAAATCAAGCTACTCCCTCCTTTTCAACTTATATATATGTCACTCTTTTAAGGGTTTTAAAGGTCTCTTGACATTTTCTTCTACTATTAATATTTACCAAAACTTGAACTTTATACTATTTTCAATACTTCGGATACCTCTTGGTTTTAAACTATGGTCATACTTTGTACCGTTTTTCTACTTTTAATATTTTAAATTTATCAAATCATTTTGCAACATTATAATATTTCAAGCTCAAATGTTTGATTATGTCGTCTATCTTAAACTATTTTTTAATCTCATTTGAAGCATTTAAAAGACCTGATCATGTAAAATGAAATAGAGGGAAGTACTTATCAGTTTGGGCCCCTTTTGTGCCTCGTTTGATGGGGCAATTCGCAGAATTGGCCTTCTTTTGGGGTGGTCTTTAAATTTTGCCCTTCATATTTGAAATCTTTAAATTTTGCCCTTCGCTAAATCCCATGGGTTTCAGGTTCGAACCCCCACACAGTCAAAATTTTAAAAAAAAAATCGCAAGGCAAAGTTTAAATTTCGCTATGCCCCCATCGGCATACACTTGTGAAGGAATTAGCAAAGTTATGCCGGACCCGGCATACTTATGCCTTATGGCAGACTTGGCATAAGTATGCCGGTTCCGACATAACTTTGATAATTCCTTCACAAGTTTATGCCGGATCCGGCATAAAAGTTTGCCCATTAAAAGTATGCCCCTATCGGCATAAACTTGTTAAGGATTTACCAAACTTATGCCGATGGGGGCATACTTATGCCTTATGGGCAAACTTTGCCTTGAAGCATATATATGTATTTTTTCAAGCATATATACCAAAGTTACATGGAAAAGTATTATGCTACAACCAAATGTCCATCCCATATACAAATTCACACTTTGGCTGGCAATACAAGGTAGATTAGCAACTGTTGATAGACTTCACAAATTTGGCATTCAAGTGCCACCTGATTGCATCTTCTGTGGGCAGACCCAAGAAACATTTTCCCATCTTTATTTTGAATGCTCCATCACAAAAGGGCTGTGGTACAAATTGTTGGTATGGCTGGGGTACACTAGAAGAATAGGGGGCTGGCAAGATGAAATCAAATGGATCTCACACATTGCTAGACACAAATCAGGCCACTGCTCCATTACTTGCTGCATTTTTGGTATGCTAGTGGCATTGGTTTGGAGAGAAAGGAACCTACTCAGATTTCAAAACACTCAGTTTCTTCCTGATAGACTCTGCAGAGAGATTGCACAACATATTCACATCCAAGGCAGGAACAACTTCAAATGGCAGAGAGCTCTTGCTGCTATGAATTACTATCCCTAGCTAAGTGTAGTTGATTGAAACTGGCTGTTGTTTTTTTAATGTAATAGTTGCTCCTAGTTTGACTTATACAAGTTAGTGAGTAGGAATTTTACCATGTACAGTTGAAGGTCAGCTTCAACTTTGTGCTGTATAAGTTTTTTGGATGGAATAAAATAGACTTTCAACCAAAAAAAAAAAAGTTTGCCTTATAAGGCAAAGTTTAAATTTTGTATGCCCCCTCCGGCAGACTTTGCCTTGAGGGGCAGACTTTTAGTTATGCCGGATCCGGCATAACGTTAACTTTTTCTTAAAGATTGTATGCTGGATCCGGCATACACTCCCCCAGTCCTGCCTTGCGAAATTATTTTTTTATTTTATGCCTGAGCGGGGGTTCGAACCCAGAACTTCATGTATTCGCTCATCTTTCCAAGCAAAAGGCATAATTTAAAGACCACAACAATGAAGGACAAAATTTAAAGACCACAAATTTGAGGGGCAAAATTTAAAGACCACCCCAAACGAAGGGCAATCCGTGCAAAAAAAATGCGTTTGATGCTTATCCTCCAAGCATCAAAGTTGGATCAACCCAAAGTTCTATATTCTTATAATTTGGCTATTGCCGAGTTTATTTGAGGGCTTATTGGCCGCCGAACTATCCGACTTTATTTTGGTCTCTTGATTCTTAATCTATTTGTTCATTTAACTTTTGTTGCTTCCTTTACCATTTTTTTTTTTGCCTGGATTGCCCTTGTAACGCGCTGGTCTTTAATTTTTGCCGCTCATATAGGTGGTGTTTAAATTTTGCCCCTGCCCTTATTTTAATGAAACTTTTCGAACGAAATTACCTCTACCTCGTTAAACCCTTTCTATTTCGTTATTTTCCGTTTTTGGGCAATTGACATGAATTCCCTTCAAATGTGCTGGTCTTTAATTTTTGCCCCTGTAATGCGTGGCCTTTAATTTTTGCCCTTTCGAGCTAAAAGAACATAGGAAAAAGACTTTACTACCCCTGCCTGGAACATATAAAAGCCTGAAAGTTTGTAAAGAATCCCAAACCTCCGATTAAAACCTATCCATCGTTCCAACAACAAATCTATTAATAGTTCCATCGTTTCACCATTGAAATCTTGTCATTGATTTTGCTGCTATAACGTCGGAAAAGGTAAATACATAATATATGTAGTCTTTGATATCTCAAGGACTACATCTTTGCAAGTTTAACAAACTTATGCCTTGAGGCATAATAATATTCACTACAAAAAAATGGGTAATTTGCGGAGGTTGAAAGTTGCAATTCGCGGAGGTTTTAGCCTCCATTAGTTGCTAGAAGAGGCTACGGAAATTGCAACTTTCATCCTCCGCAAATTACACATTTTTTTGTAGTGATTCTATCCTCGGTTGTTTTCAAGTGTTAAGAACTAGAACTTCTGCTGGAAGAGACAGAACTTCAATTTACAAAAGAACAAAGTATACCGTAAACGGCAAACTTTATGTCCTTTGTTGCTTTTAGTTTCTTTTATTTACTAAAACGATAACGGTATCAAAAACTTCTTTGATAAAATTTTGAAAATAAAGCAACAAATATAAAAATAAAACTTCATTCATAATAATGAAAAATAATACAATGATGATCCTAGACTATGAGGATCATAAATTAATTAGAGAAACAAGGAGACCTAATCTATAATTATAATCTCATTCTTCTTCTTAACAATAAAACCTACGCTAGTGTTGCACTAAAACCCTAAAACAAAGAGTATCTCCTTCTCGCAGTCTCTTCGAATCAGCAAAGTCTTTCCAGTCTTGACAAAGGCGGCTGCATGCACCAATTCTATAAGTCATTCTGCATGCATGGGGACCAAAAATGAGAATGGCTTCACATTCACAGTCTGAAAGACTATCCGAGATGTCATTGGGAAGGATCTGCAAAACATAAACAAAAAAAATATTACTAAAATTATAGACGACTGGAATAAAAATAGATGAAAACAGAAAAGTTAGATGCTAAAATTTACACATACAAAATCATCAGTGTGCACATAGGATCTGTTCAACCTTTTCTCAAAATAGTCATTCACTTTTATCGTGCAAGAATTATCTAAGACATAAAATGAATGTGAGTGAATGTGAATAAATGTAAACAAAGGTCTTATTTATAGTGTCAAGTCATAGTTACGTCTTTGTTGACTACATAACTACTCCTGAATAAATGCATTTTTGACTAGTCAAAAAAGTTCTAAGTTTGTGTTTGTTGTTGGTTTTGTGTAGTTGTTGATTTTAAAGTCTGCCGGAAGGGGCAGAACTTCATATATTTAAGAACAAAGTATGCCGTTGCAGGAAAATTTTTTATTTGCTTAAGCAAAACAAAAGAGTACACACGTATTAACTACTAGATAGTCAACCGAAGAGGCACAACTTAAGTTTATAAAAGAACAAAGTAACAAACTTTCATTTCATAAGCAAAACAAAAAGTACACAAGTGTTAAGAATTAGAAGTTCTGTTGGAAGAGGCAGAACTTCAGTTTACAAAAAAACTAAGTATGCCGTTGGAGATAAACTTTCATTTTCATAAGTAAAATAAAAAAATACACAGGTGTTGAACCTACAAAGTCTACCGCAAGGCCAGAACTTTAGCTTACAAAAGAACAAAGTATGTCGTAAGAGGCAAACTTTCATGTTAATATGCAAACACAAAAAAGTACACAAAAGTTGAGTTTAAAAATATCTCCAACAAAATACTAGGAACCCAAAATTGCACTTTTATAACACAAACAATTATAGAATGTAATGAGATTTACAACCACAAAATACAGGGGCCAAGAAATATAGTATCCATAACAAAGAAGATTTACAAAGCACAAGACAACATACACAAACTAAATCTTGGCTTTCTTGATACGTTTCACTTTCTTTTTCTTCCCATTGATGCACTCCATGTTATTGTGCTCATGTTAATCATGTCTTGCTGATTTAGATGGCATCTTATAACCTTGTTTACCTTGTCGTATGCATGACAAGACAAATTAATTTTACCATTCTTTCATGTACTTCAACAAATCAGAGGTATTCCAACCAGCAGGATTTTCACCACTGATCAGCATATCATCAAACTTGATAAAAAAAAAGATTATAATTTAAATCTATGAAAGTCATAAAACAAGGTTGTTTAGAACAATAGAAAGTAAAACATAAAAAATAAAAATCAACTAAAAACATCGGAAAATGCTAAAATTTAAGCATGATACGTACAAGCCTTAGTTTAGACAGTCAGCCCAAAATACGTCAGATCACTGAAGTATGTGTGATGGCCTGTATGTCTTAAAATCAAAGACCTCCCGCAGCTTGGGAGCATACCACAGTAGCACTCCATATGGCGAACCAAACATTCATCAGCATTGTTTAGTGAGTTATAAATTTCAAGTCTGTGCTCATCGATATGGAAAACAACAAGTTCATAGTGATAAAGTGATGTATGATCATCACCGCCTGGGCTCATTCAGATTAATAGCCTGTCAACATTCTCCCAGGACATATCGCACTTCCCTATTTTCCCATAGGTCGTCTGAACAGGCAAGAAGACCTCATCACTTTGATATTTATCACCAAGTCAGTGGAGTTTATCTTTTTCCTTGGTGTATTACTCCATTTCAAATTGCATTACCTGATCAAACATGATATATATGGTTGCGTACTTAATAGCATGAGCGGATGGTGGATAATAGATCATCTTCTTCCGCAAATAGTATAGCATCACATTAATTTGTTGAATGATTTAGAGGATTGATAATTTTTTTCTAGCAAATAAATGTGAGGCTATACTATTTGCAGAAGAAGATGGTCTTTCATCGACCATATGCTCATGCTATTATGTATACAACCATAAAAAACATGTTTGATCAGTTAATGCAATTCGAAATGGAGAGATATACCAAGGAAAAAGATAAAATCCACTGGCCTTGTTGAAAACAATCAAAGTGATGATGTCTTTTTGCTTGTTCAGATGATCTATGGGAAAAGAGGGAAGTGCGGTATGTCCTGGGAGAATGTCTACATGATATTAATCCCAAATGCGCCCAAGCAATAATGATCAACACTTTATCACTATGTAGTTGGTGTTTTCCATATCGATGTGCGCTGACTTAAAATTTAAAACTCACTAAATAATGTTGATGAATGTTTTGTTCGCCATGTGGAGTGCTACCGTGGTATGCTCCCCAAGTTGTTGGAGATATTTAATTTTAAGACATACGTGCCATCATACATTGACTTCAGTGATCTGACGTATTTTGGCTGACTGTACAAAGCAAGGCTTGCAGTATTTTGGCCTTTTCCAATGTTTTTAGTTGATTTTTTAATTTTTATGTTTTTCTTTTCTGTTATTCCAAAACAACTTGTTTTATACTTTCAGAGATTTAAATTGTGCTCATTTTTTGATCAAGTTTGCTGGTATGTTGATCAGTGGTGAAAATCATATTGATTGGAATACCTCTGATTTGATGAAGTACATGAAATAATGGTCAAATTAACTTGGTTTTTCATGCATACGACAAGGTAAATCAAGATTACGAGGCGCCACCTAAATCAGCAGGACATGATTACCATGAGCACAATAACATGGAGTGCTGCTATGGGAAGAAATAGAATGCAAACGTATCAAGAAAGCCAAGATATAATTTGTGTTTGTTGTTTTGTGCTTTGTAAATCTTCTTTGTCACGGATACTATATTTTTTGGCCCATGTGTTTTGTGGTTGTAAATCTCATTACATTCTATAACTTGTTTATGTTATAAAAGTGCAACTTTGGGTTCCTGATATTTTGATGGAGTTATTTTAAACTCAACTTCTGTGTACTTTTGTGTTTGCTTATTAAAATGAAAGTTTGCCTTTCACGGCATACTTAGTTCTTTTGTAAACTTAAGTTCTAGCCTTCCGGCAGACTTTGCAGGTTCAACACTTGTGTATTCTTTTGTTTTTCTTATGAAAATAAAAGTTTGACTCCTATGGCATATTTTGTTCTTAACACTTGTGTAGTTTTTTTTTTTTTTTGCTTATGGAAATAAAAGTTTGGCACTTTGTTCTTTTGTAAACTTAAGTTGTGCCCCTTCCAGTAGACCTTTAGTAGTTAATACGTGTGTACTATTTTGTTTTGCTTATGAAAATTAAAGTTTTCCTCCAACAACATACATTGTTCTTTTGTAAAATGAAGTTTTGCCCCTTCAGACAGACTTTAAAATCAGCAACTAGCTACAAACACAAACTTAGATCTTTTTGACTAGTCAAAAATGCATTTTTTCAGGAGTAATTGTGGATTCAACAAACACATTACATAAATTAAATAATAAGTTAAAGGTCTCTGAGTGTAATTATGACTTGATGCAATAAATAAAGACATTTGTTTACATTTATTCACATTCACTCACATTCTTTCGCTTTCATTCGGTGTCTTAGATAATTATTGCAAGATAAAAATGATTGACTATTTTGAGAAAAGGTTGAGCGTCCTATGTGCACACCGATGATTTTTTATGTTTAAATTTTAGCATCTAACTTTTTTATTTTCATCCGATTTTGTATTCCAGTCATCTTTAATTTTAGTAATTTTTTTTTGTATTTTTTGCAGATCATTCCCTATGACATCTCGGATAGTCTTCCGGACTGTGAATGTGAAACCATTCTCATTTTTGATCCCCATGCATACAAAATGACTTATAGAATTAGTGCATATAGCCGCCTTAGTCAAGGCCGGAAAGACTTTGCTGATTCGGATAGACTGCGGGAAGGAGATACTCTTTGTTTTAGGGTGTTTGAGTGCAACACTGGTGTAGGATTTATTGTTAAGAAGAAGAAGGAGATTATAATTATAGCTTAGGTCTCCTTGTTTTTTTGATTAATTTATGATCCTCATAGTCTAGGATCATCATTGTATTATTTTTCATCATTATGAATGGAGTTTTATTTTTTATATTTATTGCTTTATTGTCAATATATTATGAATGAAGTTTTTGGTATCCTTGTCGTTTTTAGTATATAAAATAAAGTAAAAACAACAGAGGACATAAAGTTTGCTGCTTAAGGCATACTTTGTTCTTTTGTATACTGAAGTTCTGCTCTTCCGGCAGAAGTTCTAGTTCCTGACACTTGAAAACAACAGAGGACAAACTTTGCTAAGCTTACCAGGATGTAGTCTTTGAGATACCAATTTTGTTTTGCCTTTTTTTTCCGACAAAAACTGTTATGCCTGCCACAGGAGGCACAAATTATAAAATTGGATATGTAAAGTTGCCGATTTTTTTTTTTTCTATGTTTATGGAACACAAGTACTGGAAATTTCATTTAGTCCATTTTTCTCCTGCTATTATATAGTATTTTATAATCAGCACTAAGAAGATAGCTGTCACACCCCGAAGCAGCGCCTGGATATAACACAACACCCGGTGCCTGACTACATGTGACCGAGCGAACCAACTGACTGACTTAATCAACATGTGGTATCATAACATACTGGATGCGGAAAATAAACTAACACATGCTGATATGCTAAAAGTATGAATTACATAAATCAAAATACAGAAATGCTAACATAAGTTTGAAGCATAAAGTGTAGCCAACATGGCTTAACATGAAAAGCCTGCGACTCCGTCTAACTGTCACTCAAGTCTATGAATCCTGTAATGAAGTATTGAAAGCACTGACTTTCTGTAAATACTAAAAGACTGTAAAGTAATGATAATGCCCCGAAAGACTGGGGCTCACCAATCAGCTGCTACTGGAAATCCTAGTGAGCAGATCTGTCGTCCTGTAAACTTGTACCTGCATCATGAAATACAGGCCCCCGGATAATAAAAGGGGACGACATTAAATTTGAATTGGAATAGTATGTAAAGCAACGGAAAGGAAGAACTGTAAGTGGGGTGCTCGAGCAAAGAGCATCCCAAATCAATAAACATGTAACTGAAACTGGAAACAGTAAACTGACACTGAACATAAGTACTCCTTTTCCTGAATGATAACTCACCTGTTTAACTGAATCTATAGGCTACGGCCTCAGGCCCAATATATATGTACACATGCTATGGCCTTAGGCCTAAGTATACGTATACATAATAGGGCCTCAGGCCCAAGATTGATAAAGCATAAACTACAGCCTCAGGCCCAAATACAGGTGTTCAACATTTAGGAATTTGAAATAAGGAACTGAGAATCATACTATAATACATGACACTAGAATACTGAATTACATGATACTGGAATACTAAATAGAAATATATTGAAACATGTATTCATTAATTGATTATGAAGTTTAAAGCATTAACTGTTCGTAAGCAATTTGAGCATTACTATCCCGAGACATGAAATCATACAAACATGGCTTTGAGAGTCATACTGAAATACTGATATGAGATACTGAACATGAATTTATACTGAGACATGAAAGCATATCGAGGTGCTGATATGCAGTACTGACTATTACTACACTAGCTGAGACATGAATGGATAGAAAGGGCTTGGGTCCGTAATCCTCTCTGCTTATTTGTCTGATGTGCAAGTTGAATGTGTGTTGCGAGTACTAAGAGGCAGAATTCGAGCCCTTGGGTGGACTATGCACCAGCAATTTGGTTTGCATGCATAAAATATTATTGGAAAAGGATAGCAAGCCCAGTGTTGAAAGTCAGATAAGGCCGAACCCAATCATAAAAGAGGTGGTGAAGAAAGAGGTGATCAAGTGGCCTGATAGCTGCATTATTTATCCCATCTCAAACATTAAATGGGTGAGGCCCGGCATGACTGTGGTGAAGAACGAGAAAGATGAGCTGGTACCTTAGAGAACTATTTCTGGTTGGAGGATTTGCATTGATTATCGGAAGTTGAACAACACCAGAAAGGATCACTTTCCTTTGCCTTTCATAAACTAGATGTTGGGTCGATTGGCTAGGTATGATTATTATTTCTTTCTGGATAGTTATTCAGGTTGCAACCAGATTATGATTGCACCAGAAGATGAAGAAAAGACCACTTTCACATGTCCATATGACACTTTTGCATTCCGGAGGATGCCTTTCAGTTTATGTAATGCTCCAGGTATGTTCCAGATATGCATGATGGCTATTTTCACCGATATGGTGAAAAACTATGTGGAGGTATTCATGGATGATTTCTCAGTCTTTGGGGATTCTTTTGATGATTGTTTGAGTCATCTTGATGTTGTGTTGGCTCGATGTGAAGAAACTAATTTGGTGCTTAATTGGGAAAAATGTCATTTCATGGTTCGAGAAAGCATTGTTCTTGGGCATAAAGTATCAAGCAAGGGCATTGAGGTTGACAAGTCTTAGATCGAGGAGATTGGAAAATTACCCATTTCTGTTCGGGAAGTGCACAGTTTTCTTAGGCATGCAGGCTTTTATCAACAGTTCATCAAGGACTTTTCCAAACTTGTGAATTCGATGTGCAAGCTGTTAGAGAAAGATATGAAGTTCATATTCAATAAAGCTTGTCTGAAGGCTTTTGACGAGCTGATAGTGCGGTCGGTGACTGCAACTATTATCGTTGCACCTGATTGGACTCTGTCGTTCGTGTGGATGTGTGATGTAAGTGATTTTACCGTGGGGGATGTTCTTGGTCAGAAAAGGGACAAGATTTTTCATCCTATTTATTATGCCAGCAAGACACTTAATTCAGCCCAGATGACTATACAGTCACAGAGAAGGAGTTATTGGCGGTTGTTTACGCCTTTGACAAATTTCGATCCTATCTGGAGGGGGATGAAGGTGATTGTCCATACGGATCACACTGTTGTTCGGTATTTATTTGCTAAGAAGAATGCGAAGCTCAGACTTATACATTTGGTGTTGCTGCTACAAGAGTTCGATATTGTGATTCTTGATCGAAAAGGCACAGAGAACTAAGTAGAAGATCACTTATCGAGGCTTGAGGATTGAGAGCCTATCTGAAGGCTTTTGACGAGCTGAAAGTGTGGTTGGTGACTGCACCAATTATCATTGCACCTGATTGGACTTTATCGTTCGTGTGGATGTGTGAAATGATTTTGCCGTGGGGGCTGTTCTTGGTATGAAAAGGGACACGATTTTTCATCCTATTTATTATGCCAGCAAGACACTTGATGTAGCCCAGATGGCTATACAATCACTACGAAGGATTTATTGGCGGTTATTTACGCGTTTGACAAATTTTGAACCTATCTGGTAGGGACGAAGGTGATTGTCCATGCTCATCACACTGCTATTCAGTATCTATTTGCTAAGAAGGATGCGAAGCCTAGACTTATTCGTTGGTTGTTGCTGCTACAAGAGTTCGATATTAAGATTCTTGATCGAAAGGGCACAGAGAACCAAGTAGCAGATCACTTATCGAGGCTTGAGGATCGAGACCATGTTGATGGAGGTGTGGTGATTAAGGTGACCTTCCCAGATGAGAAACTTTTTGCTCTTCATTCAACCGAGCTCCCTTGGTATGAAGATATGGTAACTTTCTAGCATCATTGGTGGGGAGTGTGTTTGGGCTACTAGCCCGCGAAACGAAGGTGTCCCTCGTGCCCTTACGGGCTGCCCGTGTCTATTCTGCACAGTGTTCGGTAAATTGGGCATAACTTCTTGTACAGAGCTCCGTTCGGCCTACATCACATATCGTTGGAAAGGTATTTCAAAGACCTACAACTTTGTGTTTTATGTTTTCTCAAATTCTCATGATATCGAGCTGGAAGACAGACCTTTCATAAACTTAGTTGATTCTATCGAATCTTATGCACCTCACTATCCGTCTTGATTCCAAAACAACTATTTCCATCCAAACTCATCCCGATGGGACCATATGGCTAAAATGTCATGTTAACACTCATTTAACACATTCACACATATTCTAAATTTACGGGTGTTACATTGACGCATGGTCAATGCGCATGGCCTGCTGCTTTGAGTGTTTTTGTGTCGCTTATAAATTCTTGCTCCGATCTTCGGTAGGCCTAATCTTTATATGGATGGAAAGGTATTTCTACGTGCTGCAACTTTTATTAAGGAACCTTTTCATAATTCTCGACTAATTAAGAGGTTATTGTTTTCCAAAGTAGGCCCCTTGACCAATTTCTCAAAACGTTCAAACCTTTAAATTTTCCGCTAAAACTCTAGCGATACGAGTCTAAGTTAGTTCTAAGATACGGGGTGTAACATTATCTCCCCCTTGGGATCACTCATCTTCGAACGATTATTTTGGCTATAATCACAACTAGTTCTGAGATTCTACGGAACTTCGGCAGAGTTTACTCTGTAACTTAGTGTCACGACCCAACCCGATGAGCCATGACTAGTGCCCGAGCTGGACACTCGTATACGAACCTGTTAGATATAGTCAGACTGAAACTAAGGACAGTATGGAAACTTGTAAAAGCAAACTATAGACTCATAACGCCATATATCATAATGAACCTGTCTCCTGAGGAGTCACTGCTAACCAAAACATAACATAATATGCAAGGTGACAAGGCTGCCACTATATACGGAAATACCAAAACGAACCATATCGACATAGCTGACCAAAACCCATATACAACCCACACATGTCTACAGACCTCTAAGAGTATCAGAGTGAAATAGGACGGGACAGGGCCCCGCCGTACCCCTAGATATGCATAAGCCTACATCAAAGGATCTGTACCAAAATAACTTAGGCTCCGGAACAATGAAGCTCAACAAATAGCTGAGCAGAAGTCCTAGGCTGGAGGATCACCAAACTGAGTGTCTGTACCTGCGGGCATGAAACGCAGCCCCCGAAGAAAGGGGGTCAGTACGAGAAATGTACTGAGTATATAAAGCATGAAATACCATAAAGAAGATCAAGACTGAATAAAAGATAACAGAAGGAAAATATGATAATTAAAGATACCAATGCACCTGTGCCTTCCGAGATAAAAATCATGCATATTTATATCATATACCATACCCGCCCATTATGGGACTCGGTGAATGAAGTCATATACATATATACCGTACCCGACCCTCTAGTGAAGGTCTCGGTGGAATAATCATATATATACCGTACCCGGCCCTCTAGTGAAGGTCTCGGTGAAGTAAATATATATATATATACTGTACCCGGCCCTCTAGTTAGGGACTCGGTGAACAATACAATGAAACTGTGCACGAATACATACCCGACCCGGGACTCGGTGAATGATACATTAACGGCATGCACGAGCAGAATATCATGAGCAACCATATGCAAACTAAATCATCATCTGAGACTCAATAGAATAATTAGAATGAACTAACACTTGAGAATCAAGACAACAGTCACGTCAAGTACCACAGAGAACTAGAATTCATTGGAGTCATAATGCAAGTGAGACTCATAAAATTATTTCTGAAGTCCTTGAATAACCTTGGAGCACCCTCGAATGTCACTATGGAATATATCAAAATTGGACTTCAGGAATCATAGACACGTATCAGGACATAATGAAATAGCTTCTGGAAATCAAGAACATTAGCCATTCTAGTATCTCTAAGAATAGGAGCTTCTTTGGAATTTATACGTTCGTCGTCTGTTTGTCTCATATAGACCATGCCAAAAAAAGAAATAAGGGATAGCTTTACATACCTGACAATCTACCTAATCACCCAACGTCTACTTCTCGAGTCCGTATGTCTACAATCATGACGATAATATCACGATTAGACCATTTACACCACTTACTATCTAATTTGTATACGTACAGAACTTAATCAAATTCGGGCAGCATTTCCTTTATAAACTGGACAATCCCGAAAATCTAATTCAATTGAATCATCAACAACATCAACAACAACACCAACCATTAATATACATCATAACTCAGCTAATCCCATCCATTTAATTCAACTAAAACAACCCCCGATCCATAAATCTCAACAAAATAACAAACGAGCTTATAACGCTATTTTCTCCGTTCTAATCCGTTAAAACTCTAAATAAACTTATTAACAATGAAAAAGGGACCTTAATCTTACCTTAAGTATGCAGAAACCACGTCAATACTATTCTTTTTGGCTGATTTTTAGCTCAAACTGAAGGCAACGCGACGTACAACGCTTTTTTCTTCATGAGCTTCGGGATTCGGGGCTCGGATTTTGATCAAAATGGCTTTCTTAGCCTAGAAGTTCTCTCCCTCTCTCTCTCTAATGTTTTGGAAGTTCCTAGATGCAAATGACCAGACCTCAAATGAATTTTCCATATATATTAATGTTAATGGGCCTCATGGGCCGAAATATACTCATGGGCTGAAATGCAAGTGTTTGGGTCGGGTTTCAACTTGCTGCCCCGCCAGCCCAACTTGCATTGTCCATAACTCCTTATCCCAATATCATTTTGACGAGCGGTTTGTTTCATTGGAAACTAGACGCGATGAACTTCATTTTAGGGTTTTGAAACACCTTAAAACTCCTCATATACTAGGAGATATGCCTCCAACAATATGTGCTAAAAATCTGGTTCGAGATTTTACTGAAGTTGTTCCGATTCATTTCATTTAACTTCTAATCCTCTTCCAACCCTCATGTAACCTCTTATAGATATATATACATACTCATATAAATCCATACACGTGTCTCGAAGGGCCCGGAGAATCACAATAACCTTAAACATAGCTAGAGAACTCACAAAGCTTCGACGAAACTCCAATCGCAAAAGTATATTCATATCTTTTGTCCATCTTCTATATCATTACTAATAATCTCAAATACTTTAAAAGGGCACTCACATTACCTCGTATACATACTCATGACACTATTTCAAATCCTTTAGGTTTCCATGTCACCTCGGGATACTTAAGGCAACCATATATATACAACGATATTCTTACTAACTCGATTAACTTCCCTTAAACTTTCTTAACTCGTTCATTTTGTCTTAAGTCAAGTAGCACGGACTCTTACGGGGTGTAACAACATAAATACTTATAACCTCAAAATAATCTTGTCCTTAGAGCTTATGTCGATTAACTTACGAATAATCCAACGTACAGAAGTACGGGATGTAACACTTAGATACCTGAAACTGACTAGTTGAGACACGTGATCACAAGACTAACATGAACACATGCTTACTGAATTGAATGAATACATGATTACTGAATTGCCGAGATACTGAACAGAATGTCTACTGAGCTGACTAAATATCGAGTTGACTGAATACTAGACTGACTGAATATTATAACGTGAGATTCAAATACTGGAGCGATAAATATCGTGACATGAGATCTGAATAGCGTGTTGCGTCTGACCTGACCATTTGTTTGATGATGAAGAACTGTTCTGAGGTTTACTCTGGTGGCAGTCCTTTCTAAAAAGGTTTCCAAAGATTCGTTGTGAACTGGGCACCACAGTTTGAGATGATGGGCACTGGAGTCCCATGTAATCTGACAATGTTCTGGGTAGGTAACTTGGCTTGATCTTCTGTTGAACATGTAGTTTTCACTGTTATGAAATCTATATTCATTATCTCTCATTTCCAAACCGGAATGTCTATGTTCCGAGCTAATGCACCAGACCTCTGGTGCTCAGCTTTCACATGCTGACAATTTAGACACTTGGACACAAATTCTGTGACGTTCGTTTTTCATGTCGTTCCACCAATTAATCTCTTTAAGATCATGATACATCTTTGTGGAACCTGGGTGGATAGAATACCTGGAATTATGGGCTTCTAACATGATCCTCCCTCTCTAAGTCCATCTACGTCTGGAACACACAATTTATCTTGGTACATCAAAGTACCATCATCTCTCCCTCGTTCCAAAGCCATCGTCTTATGCTTGTGAATCCCTTCACTTTGGATGGTAAGGAGGAATAAGCCCTGTTCTAGACATCAACTCACCATCGGAGTTCGAAAGTCAAACTCCTAGCTTGGTGTCACAGCCCAACCGAAGGGCTATGACCGACACCCAGGAGCTGACCTCCTAGATGACACAAAACATACATAATATTCCTGCTCATGCTCATTCTGGGTCACCTGAGGGCGCTCACAACATGATCTGCTGACTGATAGATATTATAAATTGGAGGGTTACAGCCCTCAAAAGATATATATACATGCATCACTAAACTGAACCGGGGTACAAGACGACAAGGCTACCCAATAAAACTATGTAACCAAACATGTGCTGAGCGAGCCACACTGTCTGACTGAATATAAACGTCTATGAGTCTCTACTGACATACTGGACATGCTATGGACGGGACAGGGCCCCTACCCTACCTATATACATCAAAACATATACCCAGTCTAGACGGCAACTCCGACAAGAGAGGAGTACTCTGCTATCCAGTTGAAGAAGCAGCCTAAGGATGTGATCTGTCTTCCTGGCTATCTGAACCTGCGGGCATGAATGCAGCACCCCGAACAATAGGGGAGGAAGTACGGATAATGTACTGAGTATGTAAGGCAGCAGAGTAACATACACATAGGAGTCATGAAGAAAATCTAAAAATCATAAACTAAACTGACTGACTGAATACATCTATATGTCTGACTGTCTGAACATATCTGTATGAATGCATCTGTATGTCTGACTATCTGAACATATCTGTAAATCTCTGCTTATTGAAAATGCCTCTGCGGGTGTATGGTATGCATAGGTCATAGTGCCGAGGAACGTACGGCCCGATCCATATCCCATATAGGCCCATTTGGGCATAATAGCATAATGGCCCCTTTGGGCAGCTCCTTTGGGCATCATAATCATCATCACTGTGCACCAGCTGATCAGGTGTTAATGCGTATATAACGCCTCGCCCTTTCCCCATACCCCATATACATATAATATACGCGTATATAATGCCTTCTGGTCACTGGTCAATATGCATATGTGTAAATGAATGCAATGCATAAATGTGGACTAACATTTTTATAATACAAACTCAGGACCCCATGAACAGAAGGAACAATCATAAAAAAGGGGTACAGGATCATCAAGAACTGAAATACTCCTAGTACTTCTAAGAGTAGAGTAATATGGAGACTCGATTACTCGTTGTTCGCTTGTATCATAGGATCATGCCAAATAAGAAAGAAAGGGAAAGCCTTAACATACCTTTTTGGTCACCTTAACTTTAACTACTCAACGCTTGGTCTCCCAGGCTTGAAATCTATATTCAAGAAAATTTATACTATTGTTAGACTCATCTTCACAGGCCTGTCTTATGCCATCAAACTAACTCTTTCTAAAATCTGCCGAAATTTCGGCAGCATCTCCCCTGTTTATATTCCTGGTCGGAAATCGCAATACCAACAACCAACAACAACAACGACAATACTAACATCGTCAATACCATCATCAATATCAAAATATTCCGTGAAGCATCCCACACGATGTTTATCCAATTTCTCAACCAACAACTTTATTATATGATCATTTAATCACTCTGTCTTTGTAGATAAACCAAAAGTAATATTAATAAGGAGGGATTCATACCTTATTCTTATTAAAACAACAATATCTTTAATATCCATCTTGAATCTAAGCCAAAATTCACCGTAAAACAATGATAGAACCATAACCATGCGTTATCCGAGCCTCGATTAATACTCCACCACTTGAAAATCACTCAAAACCCTCAATTTTAGGATATCCTGACTCCCACATATGATTTTTGAGTTTTGGGAAATATTTTGAATGGAAAATGAAGGGTCTTTCCCCTTTTATAGGATGACAAAGTTGGTGGAAACCGACTTAATCAGTGACCTTCATGAATGCGAGGGACCCTCGCGAATGCGATGATCTAGAATATTCATGGCCATCGCGAACGTATAGGGCAATTCTTCCCAGTTCAACTAGATTTTCGTTCTTCACCCGTTCGACCTCCAATCCTTCCGATACTTCTTATACATGATCTTAAACCCTCATAACCATAATATAGGTGCATACAATCTTATATTTCACTTTATCCATAAATATGCTTAATACTTGTGTCGTTCCTTAAATCTGAAGGTTAACTTTCTTGATCAAAATTTCATGTACTTGTACTTAGACTTGGCGAGCGTTCTTCTGAAAATACGAGGTGTAACACTTGGCTAAGCAGTTAATTTCTTTCACCATAGTTCTCTTGTCTGCCTCAATTATGAGCTATACTTCTTGATTTTTGTTAAGGTACTTCCTGAAAACACCTATATTACTATTGTGCGCTAATTCTTTGACTAGTACCCTGAAGATTATAGTCTCGTACAATGGCACTACCTTGTGATACATAACTGGGCATGATCTTATAGCTTTATTTGTGGTCACTTAGTCGATAATAACTAATCTGGACGTAAGTTAATTGACGATCCTTCGACTCACTTCAGGTTTCTTCTACATGCTAGGCATATTCCTTATGGAGACTATCTCATTATGCTGTCCTAACTGAATTGAGTCCTTCATATCTCATGTTAACCCTTTAGGTTTTCAAATATACATCCCATTGGAATTACTGACGTCTTATACTTGCGAATTTTTCTCTTTTGTTAGGATCCAATTAACTTTCCTTATCTTTAATTTTTTTTTGCACTTTACAACACGTGACGACTGTTTTTTTTTTTTGACTCACTTCTGGGAAAAGCTCGATTACTTATATGAACAGGTTGCTAATGTATTCATAACTGGCATAATCTGTCTTAATGACTTAACTTTGCTCACCCTATCAGTCTTGGGGAAACTCCTTTCTGATAACCCTTAAAGGTTCTCCGTCTGTAGCTTGCTCTCTTGCTGCTTAGATGATTTCTTCTTTCACTACTTTTTATACCTCGAATTTAACTTAAACCCTTTGAATCCTAACACACATTCATGAATTAATCTTAGGTAAACTACGTCTCTCTTATATGAAAGAATGAAATACCTAATCCCAAACTTTCTATACACTTCAAAATCATATCAAACAATACACATGTGGGGTAAAAACTTAATCACATAATCTAAGAGGAAACTGTCAAATCTTCTTATCTCATAATAGTATCTGCTCCTTGTAGTAAATTACTATCATAGTACTTTCTAGTTCTAGTCTAAATAAACTTGAACCGATTAAAATTATTCTCTAGACTTAGCCATATTTTGCCTTTTCCACACCCACTACTGCCTCGCCGAGCGAGGCTTATAGCGAGACATTGTCTCGCCTTACTTAGAAAATTTCTTCTCTTCTGTTTCCATGGTTCTCATTTTGTACATCATATATCCTTAGTCTTGTGCGTGGGTCGTATGAAACCACATCTTCTATAATATCAAACGTTTCTGACTCCTAGGTATTTTGCCATTAGGCTCTTTCCTGTCTAAAACTATCACGAGCAGTTTATGCCTGTTGCGGCTAACTTCATAACATATTATGGCTTAGGGTCTTAGATATGTAAGGTATAGATATGCTACCATGCCAAAACTTTTCCTTTATTTTATAACTAAGGTTAGACTCGTATAGATAGATTTTTAGAGAAAAATTTGAAGGCTTGAACATTTTGCGAAATTGGCCGAGGGATCTACTTTGGGAAACTATAACCCCTTGATTAGTCTAGAATTTAGAAAAGGTTCCTAAATGAAAGTTGTAGTACATGGAAATATATTTTCATCCATATTAAGATAAGGCCAAATGGAGATTAAAAAAATAAGTTATGAGCATCACGAAAAAGCTCAGAGTAGCAGGCCATGCGTGTTGGCCACGCGTCAATGTAACACCCTATAAATTAGATTAGGTGTGAAGGTGTTAATGAGTGTTAGCATGACATTTTAGACATGTGAAGTACTATCGGGATGAGTTTGGATAAATAATTTCTCTAGAATCAAGACAGATTGTGAGGTGCATAAGATTCGATAGAATCATACGTTTGCTTTCTAGCTTGATTTCGTGACAATCTGTTGAGAATTGTAGAAAGAGTAAAACATGAAAATTGTAGATCTTTGAAATACCTTTCCAACATTTGGTTGGCCAGCTTAAACGAAGCTCTGTGCTAAGAGTTATTGCCATTTTATTGAACAATGTCAGAAAAGTTCTAGCCCCTCGCGCGTCACGCCAAGCCACATTTGCTGAACATTGTAAAACTTTAGCTTCTATAATATATGCCTGGCGCTCACGCATCACGACACCTTGGGTGATGCGCCAAGCCATTTTATTCCTGAAATGACTTTTTTCCGAATTATATATATACCCATCTCAGAAAAACTTTTCCCACTTCGTTCTAAACCGTCTTTTGGAGAGAAAACATCCTAGGGCTTCCCCAAAGCATCCAAGGTGACTTCCTACTCAAAATTCATTGATTATTACATCAATCTAACAAAGATTAACGTTAGAATCCTCATCTATTCCATAGATTATCGATTGAATCTTCATCTTGGGCAAATGAACCCTAGAATCCGAATTCAAGAGACTTGGACGTAAAAAAGGTAAGACTTCCCTACTTTAATTGATTATAACTTCGTATTGGTGATTATAGGCTATAAGTTCATGAGATATGAGTAGATGAGTTTGATACAAAAGCATGAACAATTGTAGGATTGGGCTTTTACGTATTGATTGTTGGTTAAGGGTGTTGTTTTCCTATTGGGTGATGAAGAATGATGTTGTTTATCTACCGGGTTATGAAGAATGATGTTAGCTATATCTATTTTGGATTGCAAAATCACGTAGAAGCAAGAGAATGGGAATTGGGTGAAGAAATCGCCATTAGTTAGGGCTGTGAAGCTTTACGCTCACCAAGTGTTTGATAAAATGCTTAGATGATCAAAGCATTGATATTATTGCTTATATGTAATCCCTTTAACTTGTAATAGATTAAAGTTGAAAGGGTTGATGAACGCTGTACTACGCTTAAAAGCAGGAAGTTAAGGTATGTGGCTAACTCTCTACATTTGGGAATGTTAATGATTCTCCCTACGCTACATTTCTTTTACAATTTTAGGAATTGCCTTAGAAATATAGTTCAACTTAGTCTCCTTGAATAGTTTTAGAACTTGTATTCCCTAGTTTTATAGTTTGTTCATGACTTTCATTCCGAACATTGTTAACCCAGAACGTAATCTAATTAGACTTGTGTTTTATACCCATGAGTCTCAGTTTAGAAACTCAGCATGTTTATAAACTAGTTAAAGTTTCAGTTCTCATAATCAGTTCATAAATTTATGTCTCAGCTAGTATAGTAATGGTCAGTACTGCATATCAGCACCTCGGTATGCTTCCATGTCTCAGTAATGAATTCATGTTTAGTATCTCATATCAGTATTTCAATATCACTCTTAAAGCCATGTTGGTATGATTTTATGTCTCAGGATAGTAAGGCTCAGATTTTCTTACGAACAGTTAATGCTTTAAACTCCATAATCGATTCATGAATACATGTCTCTGTTTAGTTTTATTCAGTATTCCAGTATTATGTTGTCCAGTATGATTCAATACTTCAGTATTATGCATTACAATATGACTTTCAGCTCCTTGATATTCCATGAGTCTCAATATGAAAACTCAGAATGTTTACACTCCATAATCAGTTCAGAAATACATGTCTTAGTTCAGTGCTGACCAGTAGTTCAACATCATGTATTATAGTATGATTCTCAGTTCCTGATTTTAAATCCCTGAATGTTGAAAACCTGTTTTTGGGCCTGAGGCCGTAGTTTATGATTTATGCATGTTGGGCCTGAGACCGTAGTTATGTATACGTACGTATACTTAGGCCCGAGGCTGTACCTTGTGCACATATATATTGGGCTGGAGGCCGTAGCTTATTTACTCAGATAAACAGATGGTTTCTCATTTAGGACATAGAGTACTTATGTTGAGTTTTAGTTTCAGTTTACAATTTCCATTTTCAGTTTCAGCTCTTATTACATGCTTATTGGTTTGGTTGCCCTTTCCTCAATCACCCCACTTACAGTTCTTCCGTTTAGTTGCTTTACATACTAGTGCACTTCAAATGTACTAACGTCCCCTTTTATTGCTCCGGGGCCTGCATTTCATGATGCAGGTACAGGTTTACAGGACGACGGATCTGTTCACTAGGATTTTCAGTATCAGTTGATTAGTGAGCCCTAGTCTTTCGGGGCATTATCATTACTTTACAGTCTTTTAGTATTTACAGACAGTTAGTGTTTTCAGTACTCCATAAGGCTTCATAGACTATAGTTACAGACAGTCAGAATTTAGCAGGATTTTTTGTTAGCTGTATTGGCTACATATTTATACTCTCAGACTTATTTAGTATTTCCGCACTTATGTTTATTTACTCAGAAGTTTAGCAAATCGGCATGTAGTAAGTTATTTCCACATTTAGCATGTTTTGATATCACATGTTGCTCCAGCCAGCAGTTGATTCGCACGGTCACATGCAGTCAGACACCGAGTGCCATGTTACGCGCAGGCCATAGTTCGGGCCGTGACAACTATCGCCTGATAAATTACTTCGTGCGCCATTTGGCAAGTCTTGGGTCTTTAACTCAGACTTAATACATGCATAGTTTTGCTATAGTCATCGTTATTTACACTTTCTTTTAGCACCCATAGGCATCATTGTATACTCACAAGTCACAAGAATCCAGATACACTAAAAAATTGGAGATCTGGTAACCAAAGAACTTAATACTGGCGTACTGATTAGCCATAACCCTGTTAACTGAAAGCCAGTTGGTAACTGAGGTAAACTGAAAACCATAAAACAAGATAACTGCCTTTGTACTTTCTGATAAGGGTTATGCTCTGGTCTATAGTAACTATGATTTTTTTTCCAATTTTCAATATCCTCAGAGTCTCATCTGTTACCAATATGCACTACCCGATGGATAATCATCCTCACTTGTACATTTAATTTCCTTCTTGTCGCTTGCACATTCGATACTTTCGGAATTTGATAGGAAGATAATGTTACTTATTGCTTTAAGCTTCATAGCACGAGTTAGAAAAGTTCCTGAATGCATAGCTATAATTGCATGATCTAGAATATGAGAAAAGTGAGATAATCCTGAAAGTCTTGGTAGTTAACCATTTGTGTACGTAGCCGGAAAAGGAAACTCCACTGGACACGGCTTCGTAGACTCCCTAGGACACTTGAACCTAGTGCTCTGATACCAAGCTTTGTCATGCCTCGAACCTAGGCCTGGACGTAACACGGCACCCGGTGTATGACTACATGTAATTGAGCGAACCAATTAGTCGACTTAATCAACATGTGGTATCATAACATACTGGATGCAAAAAATAAACTAACGGATGCTGATATACAAAAAGTCTGAATGACATAAATCAAAATACGAAAACGCTAACATAAGCCTGAAGTAAAAACTGTAGCCAACGTGGCTTAATATGAAAAGCCTGCGACTCTGAGTAACTGTGTAGCCAACATGGCATAACATGAAAAGCCTGCGACTCTGTCTAATTGTCACTTAATACACACAAATTAAAGAACCGAATGAGGTTAGGGTCGAATCCCACAGAACATACAATGAAGAAATATACTTACTAAGTGTAACGCTCGACTATTAGTCTATATTTCAAGGGAAAGGGGAATATAATAATGATTGGTTTTGAGTTTGATCATTAATTCTAAGATTTGTTGTTATAAAATGTAACTATTGGTAAAAAGGACTAAGGTTGTGGTTCCAATGAAAAGTAATGCGCTTGGGGTATCAAATCAACTTATTTATATGCATAGATGTAATAGACCATGAGTTACATAATTCTTACTAAAAGTGTTCCAATAAAATTAGGAAATTTCATCACTAAGCTTTTCCAAGCCTTAGAATGTTGCACATGAGAATGCCCATTTAGTCTCAAATAGCTTTCCTATTCGTAGCTCAAGCTATTTGATGGGTGTGAAATCCCAAATTGTTGCTATTAACTCTTTTCCTAACTTACACTCTTTTTTCCAAGCAAAGTGTAAGTATTTAGGCACAAATAATGTTTGCAGCCATTTAAAGATATTAAATCTTGAAGAGTTAATATAGAACATCTTTAACATGTAAAATAGAGTATGAATATGAAACCCAATCACATAACTAACAGATTTGGTCCCACAACCTTATCTAAATGGTTTAGCTACTCATCTTCATTAAATAAAAAACAAGAGTAAAGAGAATGTTCATAAAGCTTACAATGATCAATGGAAGAAGATGACAAAAAGAGTGCAAGAATCTTCACTACTGAACAAGGTTTGCCTTTAATGCTAATGGAAGACAAAAAGTATAAGTGGAGAATATTCAATGTTCTACACAAAGCTCTAGGTAAAAATATTTTATAGGGAAAGTAAAAAAGTATCCAAAAAGACTGAAATGAGCAATTGCGGAAAAGAAAATGTGGTCGCATATCGACTATGCGACCGAATTTACCTCGCATTATGCGACCGCATTTGCCTCGCATCTTCTGCATTCTAATGTTCTTACTCGCTTGAGAATATGGCCGCATCTTGAATATGCGATGCCGCATTCGCTTCGCAAGTTTTCTTCTTCTCTCGAGTTCACTGGTTGCCAGAAGGTGAGAGTATGCGATGACATAATGAGAATGCAGTGCCTCAAAATGATCGCATCTTAATGGTTTTGGCACCTTCAATAATTTGAGTTTGCGGTGGACTTTGCGACTGCATATAGTAGATGCGGTGTCGCATTCCCTTCACATTTGATGCTCTTTTTGCTTTTTTTTTTTTCACTGCCATTTTGTTCACCTTAGGCTCTCGGACTTATAAAACCTGAAAATGCACCAAAAAACTATGAAAACACCAACAAATACTTGAAAAGACTACTTAAAAGTATAAGTAGTGGATGTAAAAAGTCCTAAAATCCATGACTTATCATCACTCAAGTCTATGAAGCCTCTAATGAAGTACTGAAAATACTGACTATCTATAATACTGAAAGAATGTAAAGTAATGATAATGTCCTGAAAGATTGGGGCTCACCAATCAGCTGATACTGGAAATCCTAGCGAGTAGGTCCGTCGTCCTATAGACTTGTTCTTGCATCGTTAAATGCAAGCCCCCTGGCAATAAAAGGGGAGGTCAGTACATTTTAATTGCACTGATATGTAAAGCAACTAAAAGAAGAACTATAAGTGGGGTGCTCGGGGAAAGGGAAGCCCAAATCAATAAACATGTAATAAGTGTTGAAACAGAAACAGAAACTAGAAATTGTAAATTGAAACTGAACATAAGTACTTCGTGTCTTGAATGAAAACTCACCTGTTTAACTGAGTAAATAAGTGATGGCCTCGAGCCCAATTTTTATGTGCAAAAGCTATAGCCACGGGCCCAAGTATACATATACATAACTACGACCTCGGTCCCAAGATGCATAATGCATAAACAACAGCCTAAGGCCAAAGATGCATAAAGCATAAACTATGAGCTTAGGCCCAAATATATGTGTTCAGGGTTCAGGAATCTGAAGTAAGGAACTGAGAATCATACTGTAATACATGATACTGGAATGCTGAATCATACTGAGTTATATGATACTGGAATACTAAATCATACTGAGTTACATGATACTGGAATACTGAACAGAACTATACTGAAACATGTATTCATGAATTGATTATGGAGTTTAAAGCATTAACTATTCCTAAGCAATCTGAGCATTACTGTCCCGAGACATGAAATCATACTAACATTTCTTTGACAGTCATGATGAAATACTGATATGAGATACTGAACATGAATTCATACTAAGACATGAAAGCATACCGAGGTGCTGATATGCAATACTGACTATTACTACACTAGCTGAGACATGAATTTATGAACTGATTATGAGAACTAAAACTCTGACTAGTTTATAAACATGCTGAGTTTCTAGACTGAGCTCATGGGTATATACACGAGTCAAATTAGATTACATTCTGGGTTCACAATGCTCAGAATGAAAGTCATGAACGAACTAGGAAATATAAGTTCTGCAACTATTCAAGGAGACTAAGTTGAACTATATTTATGAGGCAATTCGTAATGTTGTAAAAGAAACGTAGCGTAGGGGGAATTTTTAACATTCTCAACGTAGAGAGTTAGCCTTACATACCTTAAATTCTTGCTTTTGAGCATAGTAAAATGTTCGTCCACCCTTTCAACCTTAATTTATAACAATACAAGTCAAAGGGATTCAATATTAGCAATAATATTCATGCTTTGACCATCTAGGAATTTTATCAAACACTTGGTGGGAATAAAACTTCATAGCCCTTAATAATGGTGTTTCTATACCTAATTTCCCATCCTCTTGTCTCTAGGTGATTCTACAATCCCAAATAGATATAAATCATTATACTTCATCACCCATAGAATTACAACAATCCTAAGTCAACAATCCATAGCCCTACTATAGTTCGTATAATTCTCTTTATCAAACCCATTTACTATTCTCCTAAGAACTCATCAATTCTTAAATATGAATGATTAGAAAGTAAAAGCATTACTTCTTTGAAGTTCGATCCTCTTGAATTCCTGTTCTAGGGTCCTTCGCTCAACAATGATGTTCCAATCACAATTCTATCAATTAGAAGGGTTTACTAAAGTTAGAAAGGGATTAGAGGCTAGAAATTAACCTAGAAACATTAAAGGACTCACCTTGGAGGGTTCTTGAGGGTTGAGACTTGTTGCCTCCTGCCTTGGAATGTTTTTTTTTTTTGTGATTAGGGGTGTTAGGGAACTAAACCCTAAGCTTAAATATAATAGAAAATGCGAAAATCCGACTTTTGACCCGAAACCCGACCTTTTCCGCGATGGGCCTGCGATATATGGCCGGAAGATCATCCAACTATGTGGTGGCCTCACACATGAGAGAGAATGGGAAGAGCCTCACCTTGACTTTCTCGGCGGAGACATTTGGATGCACATTATTGGTCCGCACCCCAAGAAAGTTCTTAAGGTGCTTATTCAGGTCATATGTTGGTACACCCCTAAGCAAGCCCTTCGTGTTGAGTAGGTGCAACATAGTATTGTTCACATGGAAACTCGCGTTTCCTTGGACTGGAGGTGGGCGAATAACGGTTGCTTTCCCCGTCTCCTCCATCATTTCATCATCGGAGTATTCCTCTGCCATTGCACCTGATTCAACACAACAACAACAAACGAAAAATAAGAAGAGAAATAAAGACTAAAAGTATAGTTTTACACTGATTAGTAAATTTATTAAGCATATTCCCCGGCAACGGCGCCAAAATTTGATACGCCTAAATTATATCTTTAATATTAGGAGTAAGCAGTCGTTGCCAAATAAAGAACCCAACAAGGTTGGGTTCGAATGTCACATAGAATACAATGAAGAAATATACTTGTTAAGTGTAATGCTCGACTGTTAGTCTATATTTCAAAGGAAAGGGGAATATAATAATGATTGGTTTTGAGTTTGATCATTAATTCTAAGATTAGTTATAAAATGTAACTATTGGTAAAAGGGACTAAGGTTGTGGTTCCAATGGAAAGTAATGCACTTGGGTATCAAATCAACTTATTTATATGCGTACAGGTAATAGACCATGGGTTACGTAATTCTTACTAAAAGTCTTCCAACCAAATTAGCAAATTTCATCACTAAGCTTTTCCAAGCCTTAGAATGTTGCAAATGAGAACGCCCATTTAGTCTCAAATAGCTTTCCTATTCCTAGATCAAGCTAATAGATGGTTGTGAAACCCCAAATTATTGCTATTAACTCTTTTCCTGACTTATACTCTCTTTTCCATGCAAAGTGTAAGTATTTAGGCATAAATAATGTTTGTAACAATTAAAGGACATTAAAGCTTGAAGAGTTAATAGAGAACCTCTTTAACATGTAAAATAGAGTATGAATATGAATCCCAATCACATAACTTAATGATTTGGTCCCAAAACCTTAGCTAAATGGTTTCGCTACTCATCTTCATTAAATACAAAACAAGAGTAAGGAGAATATTCATAAACCTTACAATGATTAATGGAAGAAGATGACAAAAAGAGTGCAAGAATCTTCAGTACCCAACAAAGTTTGCCTTTAATGCTAATGGAGGACAAAAAGTAAAAGTGGAGAATATTCAATGTCCTACACAAAGCACTAGGAAAAAGTATTTATAGGGAAAGTCAAAAAGTAGCCAAAACAACTTAAATGAGCAAATGCAGAAAAGAGAATGCGGTCTCATATCGACTATGCAACCGCATTTTCCTCGCATCTTTTGCAATCTGATGTTCTTACTCGCTTGAGAATGTGGCCGCATCCTAAATATGCGATGCCGCATTCGCTCTGCAAGTTTTCCTGTCTCTCGATTTCACTGGTTGCCAGAAGGTGAGAGTATGCGATGACATAATGAGAATGTGGTGCCGCATAATGATCGCATATTAATGGTTTTGGCACCTTCAATAATATGAGATTGCGGTGGACTTTGCGACCGCATATCATAGATACGGTGTCGCATTCCCTGGGCATTTGATGATCTTTTCGATCTTTTTCTACCATTTTGTTCACCTTTGGCTCTCGGACTTATAAAACCTGAAAACGCACGAAAACACTATGAAAACACGAGCAAATACTTGAAAATACTACTTCATAGTATAAGTAGTGGATGTAAGAATTCCTAAAATCCACGACTTATCAACACCTCCAGCTTAACCTTTTGCTTGTCCACAAGCAAACAACACAAGACTTACGACTCACACACTACTCGACTGACCAACATAGGATACATATGACTATTAATTGGTATCAATAATTAGAATACACACATGCTCATTCAAACATATCAATCCCATCTTTTCATTTCACAAATATAGTCAAGACGACTCTGTGACAACCACAAGCCTCAAATTGCTTCTAGAAATTACTCTTTTCATGTTCATACTCTATTGACTTACTTTAGTGGTTTCATTGCCCATATTATGTTACAACACATATGCCCTTACAATAAAGAAGGTCCCTCACACACACATTTAAATCATTATCTAGGGACAAAAGGAGAACACTCTCACTCACAAAGAACCTCAGGTGTCACAAGTATCAACCCATAAGCTTGCCCTTAGTTTCTTTCCATTCTAACTCAACAGTGTTTAGTTGGAGATCACAAAGGGCTTTACGGGTTGTAGTGAAGGCTTTGGGATGGGTAGGATACACATTTGGGTACAAAAGTGACATTTCCTTCCTTGAACTCTACACTTGACTTTATTTACGCCCTTTCTTTGATTCACCAAGATCTTAGTTCTTTCCCCACCTTTTCTTCTTTGTTTCAGATTTTTATTGGCTTCTTTATTTTCAGCCCCTTTTTTGCACTTATTGGTGTTAACACTAAATGAAAACTCACTTCTTTTCTTTCATTTTCTTTTTTTTCTTGGACTTATTTGTGCAAGGGAGACATATCAAATTTCACCAACCGCCAATCCACCTCCATTTAGGTCAACCTTACTCACATGGCCTCTCACGGGATTCATCGTTCATTGAGGAAGATGACCTTAATTACCTTTGCTTCATTGGGAGAGCCCAAGTAATGCTTCACCCTTTGCCCATTCACCTTGATTGGATTGACATTTGGGCATATAAGCTCAATTTCTCCACGTGGGAACACTTGGGTGACTTCAAAGGGACCAGACCATTTGGATTTCAAATTTTTGGGGTTGGGTTGAATAATAACACACGATCCCCGGGGCTAAATTCTTTTTGCAATATCTTCTTATCATGGAAGTGCTTCATGTGGGCCTTGTAGAGTGAAGAGCTAACATAAGCTCTAAATCGGAATTCATCCAGCTCCTTAAGTTGTTCCAGCCTCAAGTTTGAGGCATCACTCCATTCTAGATTTAACCTTCTCAAGGCCCACAATGCCTTATGTTCAAGTTCCATCGGAAGATGAGCTTTGCCAAACACCAATTGGTAAGAAGACATACCTATTGGTGTTTTATAATGTCACGACCCAACTAGGGGCCGCGACAGATACCCGATACTTGTACCGAGCACCCCCTGACTCGTATCTCATTCTAATTACTAAGTGGGCTAGATTGGTAATACCGTTGTTTCTTTACTTATTCCTATCATTAATAGCATAACCATAATCGGGTGTTAATAAAATCTGCTAGCATGTTATACAACCCCAAAACGAATAAAAGTTCAAGCATCTGACTGTGCATATCTGTCTACGAGCCTCTAAACATAACACACATATATCTACAAGAAGGGTCGGGTTCTGCCGTGGCTGAATATATACACAAAAGTAGTACCCATAGACTGAAGCTCCGGATCAACAGGAGCACTCTCAATGAACAGCTGGTGGAGCTCCTAGGGATTAAATCCGTCTATCTGCTGACCTGCGCGGCATGAAACGCAGCGTCCACGAGAAGGGACGTCAGTACGAATAGTGTACCGAGTATGTAAGGCGTGCAAGATAATACAAACAGAAACATAAAGTATGAATAACGATATCATGGAATCATAGGACATGTAATGAGATAAGAAAGTAACCTGTACATAGGAATCCCCTTTTAGGCCGGATACCATGCATGCTTGTCTTTCCCTTTAAAAAAACATTTCTTTTTCATAGACATAGAAAATAGAACTTATATCATGTCATGTGTTATCATATCATATCATATCATATCATATCATATCATATCATATCATATCATATCATATCATATCATATCATATCATATCATATCATATCATGTCATATCATATCGTGTCATATCATATCATGTGATATCATAGCATGTGATATCGTAGCACCGAACAACGTCGGCTCACCCACAGAGGACCGAAATACGTCGGCTCGCCCATATATCCCGCGTCCGGGCATCCCGCGTCTGGGATGATAACGCCAGCTGACCAGGTGGCAATGAAACATGTGTCCCTTCCCCTTCCCCATATACATATACATATCTCGTATACATATGTCATATAAGCATGCAGGAGAACCCAAAGAAAATCATGTATCCATCGGAGTGACGTAAGTTCGGTGACCTCCGATTACATTATGGAATAACCATGATCGCTTTGTCTCACCTCGAAGGAACGAGTATTTTAAGGCGAGACTATCAACGGAGAATAGCATTAAAGGAAACATTGAATGGAATCATGGGCATCATAGACGTCAATTCATATGCTTTGTAATCTTTAGAAAAATAATGTCATAACTAAGGAATAGAATTAAAGATCAAGAACTAGTTTAACACTTTCATACTCATATTGAATCCTTGGCTTAAGACTCTTAGTCATGGAATCATTCTTGTCATACTTATCATAGACATATTCTCTTTCTTAGCATCATCGTTATCATTGTCATCATAGACATATTTCCATTAGAATAGTTACAGTACTTAACGTTTGATAAACGGAACAAGGATCAAAAGTTTCCTTTGGATTCTACTTCAAAATAAGTCATATGGAACAATAAGGAAAATCCGGGAACAATGGGCCCACCTTGGGCCGAGTGAGGCAGCGTACACAATTTACGTACATTACATTTCATGACGTCACTTGTGAGAGTTTTAAGGTAGTCGGGTCTCATTTGCACAAGTTCTAGATATCTAGGCAATTCTCCCAACTATTCATGAATATCTAATTCAATTCTACTGAATGAAAAAGGGGTAACTTTAGGTGCGGAATTCGGAGAATAGAGTTGTCCCCGAGGCTCGTATCCAACGTAGTATGCCTAAAACATGCCAAGGAAGAAAGAGTAAAACCTTACATACCTTTTTCCGCTCCTTATGCTATTCCAAATTCAAGTTGCAAATCCGCCAAAATCTACAATTTGGTCACATTTACCAAGCATCTATTAGAGCATTTAGAAGTTGAATCTTAAGATAACACTTGTCTACCGAAATTTCGACAGCACTTCCCCTGTAAATACACCATCCCCAAAATTCAACTTAGCCAATCATTAATCAACAACGATCCGGGAATTCAACCCGGCCAAACTATCAACATAATGTCAACAACCATACTAAAAATTCCCATATTCAATCCAAGATACATTATAACAACTCAATCAATATACTACTTCCTCCAAAACCTTCCAACTCCAATAAAACAAGAACAACTTAATAATTTACGCACTAACAACTTCACACTAACAACATTATATTCCATACATGCATAAACATCATATTTAATTAACATAAACTTCAACCACAAGTCTCCAACTTCTACCATTTCACTAAGATTATTAAGCTTTTATTAGCAATATAGAATCCACACAACAACAACCAATATACTAAATAAAATTAACTCATTTTCCTCCACACCACACCACAACTACACGGCTACTACACACACAACACTCATGACCAACATCATGCATACACAACTACAACCTCTCCAAAATCATTCAACTTCCATTATCAACATAGCATCCACAACAATAACAACCAAACACTAGATAAAATAATTAGAACATAATTTCCACACACACACATACATGCACAGCCACACCCCCATGTTCATATTCCATATGAATTTCATCCATTTTTGTACACTACAACATACATAAACACCCATGACATATAAAAGAGTATAAGTTCTTACCTTTTCTCCTTGACTTCCCACTTAGCTATGCCTTGTAGCTTGCAAGAATATGAATTTTTCTTGCTCCAAGAACCTCTTCACTTTACTAAGGACCCTTCAATTGGTAGAAAATGATTTTTGAAGGAATTTTTTTCTTGGTCTTGAGGTTGGCCGAAAATGGCCCTTAGGTTTCTCCCTCTCTTTTGTTCTTCAATGTTCTTGAAATTTCTAAGAGATAATGTGAGAAATAAGATGACTTAGTCATCTTTAAACCGTGTCCATTAAGATTTCATGTGGGCTTAAGCCCACTATCATTTGGACGGCCAACATGGCCCAAATGACTCAAGCCCATTTTTTTTTTCTATTTTGCTCTTCATGAAAAATAAATTTTTTCCGAATTCCAAATTTGCCCTTCGTCTTCCCCCACATTTCCATGAGTCATATTGCGAATTTTCCTTTATACCCTTGACCTTTATCAACATTCCCACTTCAAAATTCTTCATAAACAACTCATATGCCAAACAAAAATAAAAATGAAGCCTTGTTTGTCATCTTTCCGCGATTATCTTGAGTTATCCGATTGCACAAAAATGCAGGATATCACATTCTCCCCCCCTTTAGAAAATTCGTCCTCGAATGTTAAACTGGTCTCATAAAGTATTATAATACTTCGGGGAGGTCTCCTTCGTAGATATCTCACATGTCGCTTATCATATCCATTTTAGGAGCTTAGGTTGCCTTTATGTCGTAGGTCACTTGAGTTATCTCCGAACGCTGGCCCTGCGTTAATAAGTCCCCTTTATTGGATCTTGAATCGTCATAGTTCATTTTAGGTCTAACATGTTATCCCCCTTTTATTAAGAGGGTCTACACACGCTTATGCCCTTTAAATAATCGTCGCCTTCCGCGATCTTTTACAATTGTAATTCCTTCTTCGCGGAGTTTGTTGCATCTATTCCCTGGCTAGATATGTTCTCGTATATCACCGCATTAGGGATTTCTAGCCTTAACTGGTGTGGGTTCGGCATCGGCCTTACCCTGTGACATCCGTACGTATACCCTTCATCATGTCTTTTGAATTTCATCTAGCTAGCATATTCTATGTATCGCAACTTCATTTCTGGGACTTAACAGTCACAATTAATATATTACATAATATGGGGCAAGTTGGGGTCTTTACCATTTCCGGAACGCTCTCGTAACACATCTTTTTCTTTTAATTACCATTTTAGCCTTCGTAACCTCCAGTATCCGCCCCGTACCTATGAGTACAGCTACTCTTGTCCCAAATTTCCAAATTCTGAGTACGATCAGCAATACAAAGAACAGTATACGATAGAGTGGAATCTAGATCAATTAACACATACATATCATAGAAAAGTGCCGACAAAGTACCCGTTACCGCGTCTGCGAAAGGTTCAGGATCCTGCCGTCCTGCCAATGCATATAGGCGGTGCGGAGGGCCGGCTGAACTGGGTCCCCCTCCTCCTCTGCCTCGGCCACAGCTTGCTGGAGCTTGGGAAGTCTGTCCAGGAGGGCGCACGGTCGACGATGAACCAACCGCTGATCCGGCGGGCTGGGTTCTGCTTCCCTCATTCCTTAGCGGGCAATCACGTATCAAATGATCAGTCCGACCGCAGGAAAAACATGCACCAGTATCCCGGTAACACTGTCCAGAGTGTGGCCTGCCACACCGAGCACACCGTAGTGGGGGTTGCCCCGTCCTGTTAGATTCAGCTCTATACTGGGACCCCGAAGCTCTAGCACTCTGATCTGGTCCTGAATAAGTAGAACGATCAAATCCCCTATCCGCAAATCCAGGAGGTGCACTGGCCGCTGATTGGCCTGAATACCTAGATTGCTCCTGTGCCTGTCCCCCTCTATACTCGCTTCTAGTCCCGGAAGATCTGCCTTTTTTTCTGGAACCCCTATCCGAATAACGCTCCTCTCTCCGTAACTGATACTTTTCCTCCAGGTTTTGGGCATGGGCTTGAATGCGAGTAATAGTCATTCCGTCCTGGAGCGAAGCTGTCAGACACTCCTTAACTAAATGTGGCCCCAATCCACTCACAAACCGGTGTACGTGATCTCCCCCATCAGCTATCATGGGTGGGCATATCTGGCTAACGAGTTAAAGCGGAGACTATATTCCCTGACACTCATATTTCCCTGTTTAAGATTCAAAAACATATCAGCTCGAGCTCGTCAAACTTCCGGCGGTAAGAAATGTCGCAGAAATGCCTCAGGGAATTCCTGCCAAACCGGGGGAGGGGCATTTGCTCCCCTCGAAGATATCCAACTATTATACCACAGAACTGCTACATCTCGCAACCTGTATGAAGCCAATTCCACTGACTCTGTATCCGAAGCATGTATGATCCTCAGTGTCCTCAGCATCTCATCTATGAAACTTTGGGGGTCCTCCTCTGGTTTCGATCCATAAAACTCCGGAGGCTTCAGAGTGATAAAATCACGAGCCCTCGCACTCACCGCCCTGTCTCCCTGGCCCTCATCTTGCCGCGGAACTTGTGCGGCAACTAGCTGGGTCAGCAACTGAATAGCCTCTGCCATCTGCTGGCCTGCGGCTGCCGACGGTGGAACTGGTGGTACTGGGGCTGGAGCTGGAGCTCCTTCCTGCTCGACTGATACAGGGGAAGCAGGAGAAGTCTGAGGGGGAGCTTCATTATAAGACTCACCTTCTTCTAGCTCCCGTTCAACCCTGCTTCCAGCCACCCTCTTGCCCTTCTGGGCCGCCGTAGCCTTTCTCTTCATCGGCATTACTGAAACCATAACATAGGATTAGGAAAGGAATATGGAAACCTGGTAGCATGGCTCTATCGCACGATCTAGAATACATAGAAGGTCAGATTTCCTAAATGCCCTGGAGCCTCCTGTCTATAAGTGTGGCGCGCTACATACCCATAAACAGGACTCTACTGGACACGGCTCGTAGACAAACCCCTAGGACCGAACTGTTCTGATACCACTTCTGTCACGACCCAACTAGGGGCCGCGACGGATACCTGATACTTGTACCGAGCACCCCCTGACTCGTATCTCATTCTAATTACTAAGTGGGCCAGATTGGTAATACCGTTGTTTCTTTACTTATTCCTATCATTAATAGCATAACCATAATCGGGTGTTAATAAAATCTGCTAGCATGTTATACAACCCCAAAACGAACAAAAGTTCAAGCATCTGACTGTGCATATCTGTCTACGAGCCTCTAAACATAGCACACATATATCTACAAGAAGGGCCGGGTTCTGCCGTGCCCGAATATATACACAAAAGTAGTACCCATAGACTGAAGCTCCGGATCAACTGGAGCACTCTCAATGAACAGCTGGTGGAGCTCCTAGGGATTAAATCCGTCTATCTGCTGACCTGCGCGGCATGAAACGCAGCGTCCACGAGAAGGGACGTCAGTACGAATAGTGTACCAAGTATGTAAGGCGTGGAAGATAATACAAATAAAAACATAAAGTATGAATAACGATATCATGGAATCATAGGACATGTAATGAGATAAGAAAGTAACCTGTACATAGGAATCCCCTTTTAGGCTGGATACCATGCATGCTTGTCTTTCCCTTTAAAAAAACATTTCTTTTTCATAGACATAGAAAATAGAACTTATATCATGTCATGTCTTATCATATCGTACCATATCATATCATATCATATCATATCATATCATATCATATCATATCATATCATATCATATCATATCATATCATATCATATCATATCATATCATATCATATCATATCATATCGTGTCATATCATATCATGTGATATCATAGCATGTCATATCGTAGCACCGAACAATGTCGGCTCGCCCACATAGCACCGAAATACGTCGGCTCGCCCATATATCCCGCGTCCGGGCATCCCGCGTCCGGGCATCCCGCGTCCGGGCATCCCGCGTCCGGGATGATAACGCCAGCTGACCAGGTGGCAATGAATCATGTATCCCTTCCCCTTCCCCATATACATATACATATCTCGTATACATATGTCATATAAGCATGCAGGAGAACCCAAAGAAAATCATGTATCCATCGGAGTGACGTAAGGTCGGTGACCTCCGATTACATTATGGAATAACCGTGATCGCTTTGTCTCACCTCGAAGGAACGAGTATTTTAAGGCGAGACTATCAACGGAGAATAGCATTAAAGGAAACATTGAATGGAATCATGGGCATCATAGACGTCAATTCATATGCTTTGTAATCTTTAGAAAAATAATGTCATAACTAAGGAATAGAATTAAAGATCAAGAACTAGTTTAACACTTTCATACTCATATTGAATCCTTGGCTTAAGACTCTTAGTCATGGAATCATTCTTGTCATACTTATCATAGACATATTCTCTTTCTTAGCATCATCGTTATCATTGTCATCATAGACATATTTCCATTAGAATAGTTACAGTACTTAACGTTTGATAAACGGAACAAGGATCAAAAGTTTCCTTTGGATTCTACTTCAAAATAAGTCATATGGAACAATAAGGAAAATCCGGGAACAATGGGCCCACCTTGGGCCGAGTGAGGCAGCGTACACAATTTACGTACATTACATTTCATGACGTCACTTGTGAGAGTTTTAAGGTAGTCGGGTCTCATTTGCACAAGTTCTAGATATCTAGGCAATTCTCCCAACTATTCATGAATATCTAATTCAATTCTACTGAATGAAAAAGGGGTAACTTTAGGTGCGGAATTCGGAGAATAGAGTTGTCCCCGAGGCTCGTATCCAACGTAGTATGCCTAAAACATGCCAAGGAAGAAAGAGTAAAACCTTACATACCTTTTTCCGCTCCTTATGCTATTCCAAATTCAAGTTGCAAATCCGCCAAAATCTACAATTTGGTCACATTTACCAAGCATCTATTAGAGCATTTAGAAGTTGAATCTTAAGATAACACTTGTCTACCGAAATTTCGACAGCACTTCCCCTGTAAATACACCATCCCCAAAATTCAACTTAGCCAATCATTAATCAACAACGATCCGGGAATTCAACCCGGCCAAACTATCAACATAATGTCAACAACCATACTAAAAATTCCCATATTCAATCCAAGATACATTATAACAACTCAATCAATATACTACTTCCTCCAAAACCTTCCAACTCCAATAAAACAAGAACAACTTAATAATTTACGCACTAACAACTTCACACTAACAACATTATATTCCATACATGCATAAACATCATATTTAATTAACATAAACTTCAACCACAAGTCTCCAACTTCTACCATTTCACTAAGATTATTAAGCTTTTATTAGCAATATAGAATCCACACAACAACAACCAATATACTAAATAAAATTAACTCATTTTCCTCCACACCACACCACAACTACACGGCTACTACACACACAACACTCATGACCAACATCATGCATACACAACTACAACCTCTCCAAAATCATTCAACTTCCATTATCAACATAGCATCCACAACAATAACAACCAAACACTAGATAAAATAATTAGAACATAATTTCCACACACACACATACATGCACAGCCACACCCCCATGTTCATATTCCATATGAATTTCATCCATTTTTGTACACTACAACATACATAAACACCCATGACATATAAAAGAGTATAAGTTCTTACCTTTTCTCCTTGACTTCCCACTTAGCTATGCCTTGTAGCTTGCAAGAATATGAATTTTTCTTGCTCCAAGAACCTCTTCACTTTACTAAGGACCCTTCAATTGGTAGAAAATGATTTTTGAAGGAATTTTTTTCTTGGTCTTGAGGTTGGCCGAAAATGGCCCTTAGGTTTCTCCCTCTCTTTTGTTCTTCAATGTTCTTGAAATTTCTAAGAGATAATGTGAGAAATAAGATGACTTAGTCATCTTTAAACCGTGTCCATTAAGATTTCATGTGGGCTTAAGCCCACTATCATTTGGACGGCCAACATGGCCCAAATGACTCAAGCCCATTTTTTTTTTCTATTTTGCTCTTCATGAAAAATAAATTTTTTCCGAATTCCAAATTTGCCCTTCGTCTTCCCCCACATTTCCATGAGTCATATTGCGAATTTTCCTTTATACCCTTGACCTTTATCAACATTCCCACTTCAAAATTCTTCATAAACAACTCATATGCCAAACAAAAATAAAAATGAAGCCTTGTTTGTCATCTTTCCGCGATTATCTTGAGTTATCCGATTGCACAAAAATGCAGGATATCACATTCTCCCCCCCTTTAGAAAATTCGTCCTCGAATGTTAAACTGGTCTCATAAAGTATTATAATACTTCGGGGAGGTCTCCTTCGTAGATATCTCACATGTCGCTTATCATATCCATTTTAGGAGCTTAGGTTGCCTTTATGTCGTAGGTCACTTGAGTTATCTCCGAACGCTGGCCCTGCGTTAATAAGTCCCCTTTATTGGATCTTGAATCGTCATAGTTCATTTTAGGTCTAACATGTTATCCCCCTTTTATTAAGAGGGTCTACACACGCTTATGCCCTTTAAATAATCGTCGCCTTCCGCGATCTTTTACAATTGTAATTCCTTCTTCGCGGAGTTTGTTGCATCTATTCCCTGGCTAGATATGTTCTCGTATATCACCGCATTAGGGATTTCTAGCCTTAACTGGTGTGGGTTCGGCATCGGCCTTACCCTGTGACATCCGTACGTATACCCTTCATCATGTCTTTTGAATTTCATCTAGCTAGCATATTCTATGTATCGCAACTTCATTTCTGGGACTTAACAGTCACAATTAATATATTACATAATATGGGGCAAGTTGGGGTCTTTACCATTTCCGGAACGCTCTCGTAACACATCTTTTTCTTTTAATTACCATTTTAGCCTTCGTAACCTCCAGTATCCGCCCCGTACCTATGAGTACAGCTACTCTTGTCCCAAATTTCCAAATTCTGAGTACGATCAGCAATACAAAGAACAGTATACGATAGAGTGGAATCTAGATCAATTAACACATACATATCATAGAAAAGTGCCGACAAAGTACCCGTTACCGCGTCTGCGAAAGGTTCAGGATCCTGCCGTCCTGCCAATGCATATAGGCGGTGCGGAGGGCCGGCTGAACTGGGTCCCCCTCCTCCTCTGCCTCGGCCACAGCTTGCTGGAGCTTGGGAAGTCTGTCCAGGAGGGCGCACGGTCGACGATGAACCAACCGCTGATCCGGCGGGCTGGGTTCTGCTTCCCTCATTCCTTAGCGGGCAATCACGTATCAAATGATCAGTCCGACCGCAGGAAAAACATGCACCAGTATCCCGGTAACACTGTCCAGAGTGTGGCCTGCCACACCGAGCACACCGTAGTGGGGGTTGCCCCGTCCTGTTAGATTCAGCTCTATACTGGGACCCCGAAGCTCTAGCACTCTGATCTGGTCCTGAATAAGTAGAACGATCAAATCCCCTATCCGCAAATCCAGGAGGTGCACTGGCCGCTGATTGGCCTGAATACCTAGATTGCTCCTGTGTCTGTCCCCCTCTATACTCGCTTCTAGTCCCGGAAGATCTGCCTTTTTTTCTGGAACCCCTATCCGAATAACGCTCCTCTCTCCGTAACTGATACTTTTCCTCCAGGTTTTGGGCATGGGCTTGAATGCGAGTAATAGTCATTCCGTCCTGGAGCGAAGCTGTCAGACACTCCTTAACTAAATGTGGCCCCAATCCACTCACAAACCGGTGTACGTGATCTCCCCCATCAGCTATCATGGGTGGGCATATCTGGCTAACGAGTTAAAGCGGAGACTATATTCCCTGACACTCATATTTCCCTGTTTAAGATTCAAAAACATATCAGCTCGAGCTCGTCAAACTTCCGGCGGTAAGAAATGTCGCAGAAATGCCTCAGGGAATTCCTGCCAAACCGGGGGAGGGGCATTTGCTCCCCTCGAAGATATCCAACTATTATACCACAGAACTGCTACATCTCGCAACCTGTATGAAGCCAATTCCACTGACTCTGTATCCGAAGCATGTATGATCCTCAGTGTCCTCAGCATCTCATCTATGAAACTTTGGGGGTCCTCCTCTGGTTTCGATCCATAAAACTCCGGAGGCTTCAGAGTGATAAAATCACGAGACCTCGCACTCACCGCCCTGTCTCCCTGGCCCTCATCTTGCCGCGAAACTTGTGCGGCAACTAGCTGGGTCAGCAACTGAATAGCCTCTGCCATCTGCTGGCCTGCGGCTGCCGACGGTGGAACTGGTGGTACTGGGGCTGGAGCTGGAGCTCCTTCCTGCTCGACTGATACAGGGGAAGCAGGAGAAGTCTGAGGGGGAGCTTCATTATAAGACTCACCTTCTTCTAGCTCCCGTTCAACCCTGCTTCCAGCCACCCTCTTGCCCTTCTGGGCCGCCGTAGCCTTTCTCTTCATCGGCATTACTGAAACCATAACATAGGATTAGGAAAGGAATATGGAAACCTGGTAGCATGGCTCTATCGCACGATCTAGAATACATAGAAGGTCAGATTTCCTAAATGCCCTGGAGCCTCCTGTCTATAAGTGTGGCGCGCTACATACCCATAAACAGGACTCTACTGGACACGGCTCGTAGACAAACCCCTAGGACCGAACTGTTCTGATACCAGTTCTGTCACGACCCAACTAGGGGCCGCGACGGATACCTGATACTTGTACCGAGCACCCCCTGACTCGTATCTCATTCTAATTACTAAGTGGGCCAGATTGGTAATACCGTTGTTTCTTTACTTATTCCTATCATTAATAGCATAAACATAATCGGGTGTTAATAAAATCTGCTAGCATGTTATACAACCCCAAAACGAACAAAAGTTCAAGCATCTGACTGTGCATATCTGTCTACGAGCCTCTAAACATAGCACACATATATCTACAAGAAGGGCCGGGTTCTGCCGTGCCCGAATATATACACAAAAGTAGTACCCATAGACTGAAGCTCCGGATCAACTGGAGCACTCTCAATGAACAGCTGGTGGAGCTCCTAGGGATTAAATCCGTCTATCTGCTGACCTGCGCGGCATGAAACGCAGCGTCCACGAGAAGGGACGTCAGTACGAATAGTGTACCAAGTATGTAAGGCGTGGAAGATAATACAAACAGAAACATAAAGTATGAATAACGATATCATGGAATCATAGGACATGTAATGAGATAAGAAAGTAACCTGTACATAGGAATCCCCTTTTAGGCTGGATACCATGCATGCTTGTCTTTCCCTTTAAAAAAACATTTCTTTTTCATAGACATAGAAAATAGAACTTATATCATGTCATGTCTTATCATATCGTATCATATCATATCGTATCATATCATATCATATCATATCATATCATATCATATCATATCATCATATCATATCATATCATATCATATCATATCATATCATATCATATCATATCATATCATATCATATCATATCATATCATATCATGTCATATCATATCGTGTCATCTCATATCATATCATATCATATCATATCATATCATATCATATCATATCATATCATATCATATCATATCATATCATATCATATCATGTCATATCATATCGTGTCATATCATATCATGTGATATCATAGCATGTCATATCGTAGCACCGAACAATGTCGGCTGGCCCACATAGCACCGAAATACGTCGGCTCGCCCATATATCCCGCCTCCGAGCATCCCGCGTCCGGGCATCCCGCGTCCGGGATGATAACGCCAGCTGACCAGGTGGCAATGAATCATGTATCCCTTCCCCTTCCCCATATACATATACATATCTCGTATACATATGTCATATAAGCATGCAGGAGAACCCAAAGAAAATCATGTATCCATCGGAGTGACGTAAGGTCGGTGACCTCCGATTACATTATGGAATAACCGTGATAGCTTTGTCTCACCTTGAAGGAACGAGTATTTTAAGGTGAGACTATCAACGGAGAATAGCATTAAAGGAAACATAGAATGGAATCATGGGCATCATAGACGTCAATTCATATGCTTTGTAATCTTTAGAAAAATAATGTCATAACTAAGGAATAGAATTAAAGATCAAGAACTAGTTTAACACTTTCATACTCATATTGAATCCTTGGCTTAAGACTCTTAGTCATGGAATCATTCTTGTCATACTTATCATAGACATATTCTCTTTCTTAGCATCATCGTTATCATTGTCATCATAGACATATTTCCATTAGAATAGTTACAGTACTTAAGGTTTGATAAACGGAACAAGGATCAAAAGTTTCCTTTGGATTCTACTTCAAAATAAGTCATACGGAACAATAAGGAAAATCCGGGAACAATGGGCCCACCTCGGGCTGAGTGAGGCGGCGTACACAATTTACGTACATTACATTTCATGACGTCACTTGTGAGAGGTTTAAGGTAGTCGGGTCTCATTTGCACAAGTTCTAGATATCTAGGCAATTCTCCCAACTATTCATGAATATCTAATTCAATTCTACTGAATGAAAAAAGGGGTAACTTTAGGTGCGGAATTCGGAGAATAGAGTTGTCCCCGAGGCTCGTATCCAACGTAGTATGCCTAAGACATGCCAAGGAAGAAAGAGTAAAACCTTACATACCTTTTTCCGCTCCTTATGCTATTCCAAATTCAAGTTGCAAATCCGCCAAAATCTACAATTTGGTCACATTTACCAAACATTGATTAGACCATTTAGAAGTTGAAGCTTAAGATAACACTTGTCTACCAAAATTTCGGCAGCACTTCCCCTGTAAATACACCATCCCCAAAATTCAACTTAGCCAATCTTTAATAAACAACAATCCGGGAATTCAACCCGGCCAAACTATCAACATAATGTCAACAACCATACTAAAAATTCCCATATTCAATCCAAGATACATTATAACAACCCAATCAATATACTACTTCCTCCAAAACCTTCCAACTCCAATAAAACAAGAACAACTTAATAATTTACGCACTAACAACTTCACACTAACAACATTATATTCCATACATGCATAAACATCATATTTAATTAACATAAACTTCAACCACAATTCTCCAACTTCTACCATTTCACTAAGGTTATTAAGCTTTTATTAGCAATATAGAATCCACACAACAACAACCAATATACTAAATAAAATTAACTCATTTTCCTCCACACCACACCACAACTACACGGCTACCACACACACAACACTCACGGCCAACATCATGCATACACAACTACAACCTCTCCAAAATCATTCAACTTCCATTATCAACATAGCATCCACAACAATAACAACCAAACACTAGATAAAATAATTAGAACATAAATTCCACACACACACATACATGCACGGCCACACCCCCATGTTCATATTCCATATGAATTTCATCCATTTTTGTACACTAAAACATACGTAAACACCCATGACATATAAAAGAGTATAAGTTCTTACCTTTTCTCCTTGACTTCCCACTTAGCTATGCCTTGTACCTTGCAAGAATATGAATTTTTCTTGCTCCAAGAACCTCTTCACTTTACTAAGGACCCTTCAATTGGTAGAAAATGATTTTTGAAGGAATTGTTTTCTTGGTCTTGAGCTTGGCCGAAAATGGCCCTTAGGTTTCTCCCTCTCTTTTGTTCTTCAATGTTCTTGAAATTTCTAAGAGATAATGTGAGAAATAAGATGACTTAGTCATCTTTAAACCTTGTCCATTAAGCTTTCATGTGGGCTTAAGCCCACTATCATTTGGACGGCCAACATGGCCCAAATGACTCAAGCCCATTTTTTTTTTCTATTTTGCTCTTCATGAAAAATAAATTTTTTCCGAATTCCAAATTTGCCCTTCGTCTTCCCCCACATTTCCATGAGTCATATTGCGAATTTCCCTTTATACCCTTGACCTTTCTCAACATTCCCACTTCAAAATTCTTCATAAACAACTCATATGCCAAACAAAAATAAAAATGAAGACTTGTTTGTCATCTTCCCGCGATTATCTTGAGTTATCCGATTGCACAAAAATGTGGGATATAACGTGTAAGTCGTCCGATAATCCCATAGTGCATCATCCAATTTTTTTGACCAATCAGTCTGATAGCATTCACTATTTTGGATAGGATGCTCTTGATCTCTCGATTTGATACCTCCACTTGCCCACTTGTCTGGGGATGATAAGGGGTGGCAAATTTTTGCTTGACTCCATATTTTTCAAGATGAATCTTGAACAACCGGTTACAAAAATGAGAACCCCCATCACTAGTTATTGCCTTGGGGTACCAAACCTTGAAAATATGTTCTTTTTTAGGAAGGCGGTGACACTTCTTCCTTCATTATTAGGAAGCGCTATGGCTTCAACCCATTTTTACACGTAATCAACCGCCATTGGAATGTATTTGTTGTTCTAGGAGCTCATAAATGGACCCATGAAATCAATCCCTATACCTCAAACAATTCCATCTCAAGAATCGGTGTCACTGGAAACTCGTGCCTTCTTGAAATGCCCCCTTGACTTTGACATTGGTCACAAGCTTTTAGAAAATCATGGGCACATTGGTGGATGGTGGGCCAATATAAACTACTTTGGAGAACTTTTGCCGCTGTCCTTGAGCTACTATGGTGGCCCCCCATGGGTGATTAGTGACAAGCCTCAATGATGGGCATCATTTTTACTTCGGGTATGCACCTTCTTATGATGTTGTCAGCATAAATCTGGAATAGATATGGCTCATCCCAATAGAATTTCCTGACATCACTCAAGAACTTTTTCTTTTGGTGGAAATTCAAATCCTCCGGCATGATGTCACTAGCATGATAATTGCCAAAGTCGGCATACCATGGAATTATATCATATGACCCCGCCATCACTTGCTCATCCAGGAATGATTCATTGATTTCAAGACCATTCGATGGCCTCCCACATTCTTTAAGATGAGACAAATGGTCCGCCACTTGATTTTTCACACCCCTTTCTATCCTTGACTTCAAAGCCAAATTCTTGCAAAAGAAGGACCCAACGTATCAACCTTGGCTTTGCATCTTTCCTTGTCATGAGGTAACGTAGAGCGGCATGATCGGTGCGAACAACCACATGGGTTCCCAACAAGTAAGCACGAAATTTCTCAAAAGCAAAGACAATGGAAAGCATATCTTGCTCGGTGACCGTATAGTTCAATTTGGCACCATTGAGAGTGTTGCTTGCATTGTAAATCAGATGAAAGATCTTTTCACATTTTTGGCCAAGCACAACCCCCATTACAAACCCATTCGCGTCACACACGAGCTCAAATGGCTTAGACCAATCCAGAGCGATAATGATAGGAGCCGATGTGAGTTTCTCTTTCAAACAATTAAAAGCCTTTAGGCAAGCATCATCAAATACGAATTTTGATTCTTTATCCAATAACTTGCAAAGAGGATTGTCCACTTTTGAGAAATCCGTGATGAACCTCCGATAAAACCCGGGAAGCCCAAGGAAGCTTCGAACACCTTTTACAGAGATTGGAGGAAGAAACTTAACAATAACTTCAATTTTGGCTTGATCAACCTCAAGCCCCTTCTCCAAAATTTTGTGCCCCAAGATGCCTTCTATTACCATGAAGTGACATTTTTTCCAACTGAGCACTAAGTTCATTTCTTCACATCTTTTTAATACTTGGGCTAGATTCCCCAAGAAATCATCAAAGTAGTCCCCAACTACGGAAAAGTCATCCATGAAGATCTCAATGGAATCCTCAACCATGTCAGAGAAGATGGACATCATGCAATATTGGAAAGTTGCAGGAGCATTGCATAACCCAAATGACATTTTCTTGAAAGCAAAAGTCCCGTAGGGACAAGTGAATGTGGTTTTCTCTTGGTCTTCCGGAGCAATAGTGATTTAGTTGTACCCCGAGTAGTGATCCAAGAAGCAATAGAAATCTCTTCCTGCAAGCCTATCAAGCATTTGATCCATGAAAGGCATTGAGAAATGATCCCTCTTTGTCCACCGATTCAACTTTCTGTAGTCCATGCGCACTCTCCAACCGGTAGCCGTACAAGTTGGAATTAATTCATTTTTCTCATCGGGCACAACAGTGTCCCACCCTTTTGGGTACAAATTAAACCGGACTAACCCATAGGCTATCCGCTATTAGGTATATAACACCGGTATCTAACCACTTGATGATTTCTGCTTTAACCACTTCTTGCATAGGAGGATTCAATCTCTTTTGGTGCTCAACAATCGGTTCACAATCTTAATCAAGTTGGATTTATGAGTGCAAATTCCAGGAGAAAATCCTGGAATATTCGCAATACACCACCTAATTGCCTTTTTGTACTTTATCAAGATCACCATTAGTCGCTCTTTTTGCTCATCCATCAACCAGGCGGAAATTATCACGGGCAAAGTATTGTTTGGTCCAAGGAATTCATACCTCAAGAGTGAAGAAAGAAGTTTGAGTTCCAATGTGGGAGCCTTAATGATAGAGGACTTTGCGGGAGGCTTCTCACGGTTTTCTAGATCAAGATCAAGCTTTTTGGGATTGTATTTGTATGTACCCAACCCCACCAATGCATTAACCGTTTTCTCAAATTCTTTTTCGTTTTCCCTCTCATAGTTCAATAAAACCGTTGCAAACATCGCACCCATGTGTTCATGCTCAACGGTTGTCTCCATGGCTTCATTAATTGTATCAATAACTGACATGACACTTATATCCGCCGGTTGTTTTGTCGATTTGCAAATATGGAAAGTGATCTCTTCATTATTCATTCTAAATTTTAAATCACCCCTCTCCACATCCATAAGAGAATGCCCCATAGCTAAGAAAGGCCTTCCCAAGATCATGGGCACTTCGAAATTAACTTCACAATCTAAAATCATAAAGTCGGCTGAAAAAATGAATCGGTCAACTCTCACAAGCACATAATAAAGAATAGCCATCCGTTTCTTTACAGTTCTATGCGCTATTAGCAACCTCATAGTTGTGGGTTGGGGAGTGCCCAAACCCAACTTGTTAAAAATAGCAAGTGGCATCAAGTTGATGCTTGCTCCAAGATCACATAAGGCCTTTGCAAATTTGTACCTCTCCATTGTGCAAGGAATGGTGAAAGCTCTCGGGTCTTGTTTCTTTTGAACCAAAGCTTTTGTCACAATAGAGCTATAATGATGTGTACCCCCCATTGTTTCAAAACTATAATGCCTCCTCTTGGTTACAAGATGTTTCATGAATTTCGAATACCCAAGCATTTGTTCAAGTGCCACCACCAATGGGATATAAATTGAAAGTTGTTTCAATTTTTGTATAAAATTGAGAAATTTGCCATCACTCGCTTTCTTAGCCAGTCTTTGAGGAAACGCTGTAGGAGGTTTAGGAATAGGTTTCAAAGCTTTAGGAACCTCATCTACAACTTTCTCGCCTTCCGGCACTTCATCCCATTCCGGGACATGTTCAATAACAATGTGATCCTCGATAGTAGCCCTCTTCTTTTTCATGTCTACTTTTTCTTCATTGACCCTTGGCTCTTCAACATTTCCGCTTCATCAACCAACCCCTTTTTCATCACCAAGTCTTCTTGCTTAATTGTTTTCCCACTCCTAGTAGTGATTGCAAGGTATTTGTGTTCATCATTTGCCAGATTTGCACCGTGTCACTAGGGAGTGTGCCCTTTTGCCTTTGATTGAGTTGAGCTGAGATTTGCCTTAGTTGAGACTCGACTTGTTTAATGGAAGTGGAATGAGAACTCACAACATTCCCCATTTCTTTACAAAAGGAATAGGTTGACTCCACTTTTTTCAAAACTCTTGATAGCATATCCTCCATTTTAGATCTAGCGGGGTCGCTAGTAGATGGTTGGCATGAAATATTTTGGTTCCCCTTTGGTGGGACATAAGGATTTGAGCTTCAGTGGTTGTTGTAACCATCTTGATTATTGTTGTAACCAATTTGATTGTTGTCCTGCCAATGAGAATTCCCAGGATCTTTGTTCCAATCTTGATTCCCTTGACCTTGCCGCCAAGATCCTTGATTTGGACCTTGGTAGTTTGGTCGGGAACCCCCCGCTTGATTGTTTACAAAGTTGGCCTCCTCCTCACACACTTGGAAGCATTTCTCATCTAGAGGATCCCCTTTACAAGATCCTACCGCATTAACTCTCTTAGAGCCTCCACCCAACACATGTTTCGTGAGGAGATCCATTTGAGTAACCAAATTTGCCATGCTCTCATCTCTCTCTTCTTCCTTCTTGGTTGCCTTCCAAGACAATATAATTTTAGAAGGACCTCCTTCAACTGCTTTCGACTCCTTAGAGTGCTAAGCTTTATTGGTCTCAGTCAATTTATCTAGGAGAGCATTCACTACCGTATAACAATTTTCAATCAAGGACCCAACGACAATATTATTGGCCACCAATTTATTGACCGAATCAAGTGACCGATAGAATGTTTAAAGAAGAACGCTATCGGGAATCCCATACTTTGGACAACTCTTAACTTTCTTTTTGAAACAAGTCCAAGCCTCATGTAGAGCCTTAATCAGAAGTTGACGAAAGTAGTTGATTTCGTCACAAAGTTGTAGCATCCGAGAGGAGGGAAGAACTTCTTGAGTAATATTTGAGTCAACTCCGCCTAAGTAGTAGTAGACTTGGCTGGAAGATCATCCAACCATGCGGTGGCCTCACCCGTGAAAGAGAATGGGAAGAGCCTTAACTTGACCGTCTTGGCAGAGACATTTGGATGTACATTTTGTGGTGCACACCCCAAGAAAGTTCTTAAGGTGCCTATTCGGGTCATCTGTTGGTAGACCCCTGAACAAGCCCTTAGTGTTGACCAGGCGCAACATGGTATTGTTCACATGGAAACTCACGTTTCCTCAGACGGGAGGTAGGCGAATTGCGGCTGCATTCCCTATCTCCTCCATCATTTCATCATCAGAGTGTTCCTCCGCCATTGCACCTGATTCAACACAACAACAACAACAACAACAAACGAAAATAAGAAGAGAAATAAAGACTAAAAGTAGAGTTTTACACTGATTGGTAAATTTCTAGACCGTATTCCCAGGCAACGGCAACAAAATTTGATACGCCCAAATTACACCTTTAATATTAAGAGTAAGCAGTCGTTGTAAAATATAGAACCCAACGAGGTTCGAGTTGAATACCACAGAGAATACAATGAAGAAATATGCTTGCTAATTGAAATGCTCAACTATTAGTCTATATTTCAAGGGAAAGGGAAATATAATAAAGATTGGTTTTGAATTTGATCATTAATTCTAAGATTTGTTGTTATAAAGTGTAGTTATTGGTAAAAGGGACTAAGGTTGTTGTTCCAATGAAAAGTAATGCGCTTGGGTATCAAATCAACTTATTTATATGCGTAGATGTAATAGACCATGGGTTACTTAAATCTTACTAAAAGTCTTCCAACCAAATTAGCATATTTCATCACTAAGCTTTTTCAAGCCTTAGAATGTTGCACATGAGAACGCCCATTTACTCTCAAATAACTTTCCTATTCCTTGATCAAGCTATTAGATGGGTGTGAAACCCCAAATTATTGCTATTAACTCTTTTCCTAACTCACACTCTCTTTTCCAAGCTAAGTGTAAGTATTTAGGCACAAATAATGTTTCCAATCATTAAAAGTCATTAAAGCTTGAAGAGTTAATAGAGAACGTCTTTAACATATAAAACAGAGTATCCATATGAAACCCAATCACATAACTAACATATTTGGTCCCACAACCTTAGCTAATGGTTTAGCTACTCTTCTTCATTAAATAAAAAACAAGAGTAAAGAGAATATTCATAAAGCTTACAATGATTAATGGAAGAAGAAGACAAAAAGAGTGCAAGAATCTTCATTACCCAACAAGGTTTGCCTTTAATGCTAATGGAAGACAAAAAGTAAAAGTGGAGAATATTCAATGTCCTACACAAAACACTAGTTAAAAGTGTTTATAGGGAAAGTCAAAAAGTAGCTAAATCGACTTAAGTGAGCAATTGCGGAAAAGAAAATGCAGTCGCATATCGACTATGCGACCACATTTGCCTCGCATCTTTTGCGTTCTGATGTTATTACTCGCTTGAGAATGCGGGCGCATCCTAAATATACGATGCCGCATTCGCTCCGCAAGTTTTCCTCTTCTCTTAAGTTCGCTGGTTGCCAGAAGGCGAGAGTATGCGATGACATAATGAGAATGCCGTGCCTCAAAATGATCGCATCTTAATGGTTTTGGCACCTTCAATAATTTGAGTTTGCGGTGGACTTTGCGACCTCATATCGTAGACGCAGTGTCGCATTCCCTGTGCATTTAATGCTCTTTTTGCTCTTTTTCTGTCATTTTGTTCACCTTAGGCTCTCAGACTTATAAAACCTAAAAACGTACAAAAACAATATGAAAGCACTAACAAATAATTGAAAAGACTACTTAAAAGTACAAGTAGTGGATGTAAAAAGTCCTAAAATCCACGACTTATCATCACTCAAATCTATGAAGCCTCTAATGAAGTACTGAAAACACTGACTGTGTATAAAAATGTAAGAGTGTAAACTAATGGTAATGCCCTGAAAGACTGAGGCTCACCAATCAACTGATATTGGAAATCCTGGCATGCAGATCCGTCGTCCTATAAACCTGTTCTTGCATCGTGAAATGAAAGTACCCGAGCAATAAAAGGAGACGTCAGTACATTTGAATTGCACTTGTATGTAAAGAAACTGAAAGAAAGAACTGTAAGTGGGGTGCTCGGGGAAAGGGCAGCCCAAATCAACAAACATGTAATAAGTGTTAAAATAGAAATAGAAACTTGAAACTATAAACTAAAACTGAACATAAGTACTCCATGTCCTGAATGAGAACTCATCTGTTTAACTGAGTAAATAGTCTACGGCCTCAAGACCAATTTATATGTGCACATGCTATGATCTCGGGCCCAAGTATACATATACATAACTACGGAAACTAGAAACTATAAATTGAAACTGAACGTAAGTACTCCATGTCCTGAATGAGAACTCATCTGTTTAACTGAGTAAATAGGCTACGGCCTCAGGCCCAATTGATATGTGTACAAGCTACGACCTCGGGCCCAAGTATACATATACATAACTACGGCCTCAGTCCCAAGATGCATAAACTGTGGTCTCGAGCCCAAGATGCATAAAGCATAAACTACGGCCTTGGGCCCAAATATAGGTGTTCAACATTCAGGAATCTGAAATAAGGAATCGAGAACCCTACTGTAATACATGATACTGGAATACTGAATCATACTGAGTTACATGATACTGGAATACTAAATCATACTTAGTTACATGATACTAGAATACTGAATCATACTAAGTTACATGATACTGGAATACTGAATAGAATTATACTGAAACACGTATTCATAAATTGATTATTGAGTTTAAAGCATTAACCTTTCGTAAGTATTCTGAGCATTACTATCCCGAGATATGAAATCATACTAGCGTGACTTTGAGAGTCATGATGAAATACTAATATGAGATACTGAACATGAATTCATACTGAGACATGAAAGCATACCGAGGTGCTGATATGCAATACTGACTATTACTACACTAGCTGAGACATGAATTTATGAACTGATTATGAGAACGGAAACTTTAGCTAGTTTATAAACATGCTGAGTTTCTAGACTGAGACTCATGGGTATAAACACGAGTCTAATTATATTACGTTCTGGGTTCACAATGTTCGGAATCAAAGTCATGAACAAACTACGAGACTAGGAAATATAAGTTTTGCAACTATTCAAGGAGACTAAGTTGAACTATATTTCTGAGGCAATTCATAATGTTGTAAAAGAAATGTAGCGTAGGGAGAACTTTTAACATTCCTAACGTAGAGAGTTAGCCTCACATATCTGAACTTCCTGCTTTTGAGTGTAGTACAATGTTCGTCAACCCTTTCAACCTTAATCTATGACAACACAAGTCAAAGGGATTCGATATTAGCAATAATATTCATGTTTTGATGATCTAGGCATTTTATCAAACACTTGGTAGGCATAAAGCTTCATATCCCTTAATAATGGTGTTTCTACACCCAATTTCCCAACCTCTTGTCTCTCGGTGATTCTACAATCCCAAATAGATATAAAATCATTATACTTCATCACCTATAGAATTACAACAATTCTAAGTCAACAATCCATAACCCTACTATAATTCGTATAATTCTCTTTATCAAACCTATTTACTATTCTCCTAAGAACTCATCAATTCATAAATACGGATGATTAGACAGTAGAACCATTACCTCTTTGAAGTTCGATCCTCTTGAATTTTAATTCTAGGGTTCTTTGCTCAACAATGATGTTCCAATCACAATTCTATCGATTAGAAGGGTTTACTTAAGTTAGATAGGGATTAGAGACTTGAAATTAACCTAGAATCATTAAAGGACTCACCTTGGAGGGTTCTTGAGGCTTGAGACTTGTTCTCTCTTGCCTTAGGATGATTTTGCATGATTAGGGGTGTTAGGGAACTAAATCGCAAGCTTAAATATAATAGAAAATGCGAAAATCCGACTTTTGAGCCCAAACCCGACCTTTTCTGTGATGGGCCTGTGATACATGGCTACCGCGAGACCCCCTGTAGGTCCGTGGTCTGAGAGGGTGTTTTTGGGCGATTGGCTCGCGAAGCGTAAGCATTGCACACGCCCTCAGGCCTGACCAATGTTGGTTCTGCGCAGTGTTCGCTAAATGGGCATAAATTCTTGTACATGGCTCTGTTCGGCCTCTATCATATATCATTGGAAAGGTATTTCAAAGAACTATAACTCTCTTGGTTTAAATTTTCTCAAATTCTCAATAGATCCTCACAAAATTAGGCTGGAAGACAGACCTTCCATAAACTTAGTCGATTCTATCGAATCTTATGTCCCTGACTATTAGTCTTGATTCCAAAACAACTATTTCCACCATTCGGGAGCATCTTGTTCCTGAACACATCGGGTGCCTATGTCAGCTTACGATATTTTCCCTTCTTGGAGCATCTGGACTGCTTGGGAGACCACAGTTGGGGCGGTGTTGTTTTGACGTACCTCTACAGATGCCTATGCCGAGCATCTATTGGTCGTATCAGCGATGTGTGTGGATTTTTTTCTCTTCTCAAGGTAATATTTTAAGTGTGCGTTTCTTTAATGTAAACAAACCTCTTGAAATGATGACTAACAAAATCGTATTGTCTAATATCGCTTACAGTTATGAGCGTGCGAGAGGATGCTGCCTTTTCAGCCCGTACCGAGGCAATACCTCGGTATTGACATGCCCTATGCGAGGAAGTGGATGACGGGTTTTAATCGGGATGTGGATATGGACCACAATATTCTTCCATTCCGGGACTAGCTTGATCACATGACGGACGATGCGGTAAAACTATTTAACTTTACATTATTAATTTAATTAAACGTCTTTTCTACTTGATTACTAATTTGTATTTATATTTCATGTAGCTATTTTTATGGACGCCGTACACTGTTATATTGGATGGGTTGCCGGCCTTTTGCAGGTAGGTCAGGCGGTGTGGAGGTCACGATTTCCATTGATACACCTGGACATCGTTGAGGACCACATGCCCGAGCGCGTCTTAGGTAGTTTGGGCATACACAGAGTATACCCCCTGTCGTTCATCATGAGCTCCGACACTACCAGCGGGACAATTGAACCGCCATTGATGATGCATTTCTGGCGTTCATGGGTGTCCAGCTCCACCGCTAGCAGCACAAGTTGGGCATTTTAGCGGTGGTCGGCCATGTGACTCCCATCATAGATTATATGCACTGGTATCATGGGACCGCACGTCGATTGATCAGCAACCCAGCTTTGCATCCCCTAAGGGATGTAGGATACGCAACACTCACGGGGCAGTACGAGGCGTTGGTAAGTGTATCGTATTTAGATGTATTTAATCGTATTAATTGTTACATTTTAAAAATAACTTTTTTTTTTACTGTTGAACAGAAATGCAGGTGGTGGCCGTACGATGTTTACACATGTTGGGGTTAGAGCATATGCCTTACCCGGGGGTTGCGGGGCTTGTGGCGGAGGTTGTATGGATGTCCGAGGATGGTATCCGCCATACAGGAGAGTCTAGGCGCATGAATGATCCTGTTCTGGAGGCTGAGTATCAGGCGGCGCCAGGAGAAGGACGTGGTGCTGCCAGAGGAAGAGGCGGTGCTACCAAAGGATACGGTGCTGGTAGAGGGCGCGGTGCTCTTAGAGGATGCGGTGCTGCTAGAGGACCTGGTGGTGGAGGACGCCATCTAGTAGATGAGAAAGATGAGTCCGCTCCCATTACAGAGGTCGTTCCTATTCTAGTCCATCCGCAACCGTTTCAGGCTAGTAGTAGCTCAGCTAGATAATCACCTACATTTACATCGACGCTCCTACTTGCTGAGATACCTGGGTTTTCATCTCTGCCGAGCTAGAGTGCGTACATGGACGCGTGATGACTTCAATTAGGCGGCGTTATGCGCGTCATTTGGTGATGAGCGGCTCGTGACGAATTTAGACGGACCCTGAATTCTTGACTTCGATGACTTTTTAATCCTGATTAGTATTTAAAATGCTTATTTGATCATTTAAATTACTTATTTAAATATATATGTTACTTATTACTCCCTCCGTTTCAATTTATGTGAACTCATTTGACTGGCCACAAAGTTTAAGAGAGTAGAGAAGACTTTTAAACTTGTGGTGTAAGATGAGGCACATATATTTTGTGTGGCTATAAATCACCGCATAAAGGTAAATTATTCCAAATATAGAAAGAGGTCAATCTTTTTGGCACAAACTAATAAGGAAATAGGTTCACACAAATTGAAACAGAGGGAGTATTTAGTAATTTTTTATATTTTAGGATTCGGTGCCAGTGGGTCCACCAGAGTGACCCACTCAGGCGTTTTCTCATCAACCTGCCGAGCCAACGGTGTCTTCTCATGTGATTGTCGAGCTACAGGTAAGCTTTTTATTAAAATTAGTTTTATTCAATATAAGGTCAATATTTAAAATACATATTTGATTATTTAAAGTACTTATTTTAAATATATATATGTTACTTATTATTTCGTATTTTTTCATATTTTAGGATTGGGCGCCAGTGGATCCACAAGAGCGACCCACTCAGGAGCCTGCTCATGAGCCTGCTGAGCCAGAGGTGTCTTCTCATGAGACTATCGAGCCACAAGTAAACTTTTTACATAAAATTAATTTTATTCAATATAAGGTGAATATTTATTTAATTTTTATAACCTTTATTTGGACCTCGAATAGCATCTCGTCCAGGAGACTACCTCATATTCTGCACCAGACCCATCTCAGGAGCCTACAGACCCATCTCAGGCACCCATCGATACATATGTTTGATTATTCAACAAACGTTAATGTATTCAATATAAATAAGAAATGGTACTAATTGTTATATATTTTTCAGGTTCATCGTTCGGCGCCTGCGGTGGCAACTCGCAACGAGGAAGAGGTCGAGTTTTTAGACCCAGCTCAGCCTAAGATTCTGAGCATGCAAGCGGGACTAGATCCCAAGAAGAAGCACGTTATAGTCAAGGGCTTAAGGGGGAGGGAAAGAAGAGATGATCATGGCTTAGAGCACCCTGTTATTAAGAAGAAAAAGGGGGATGGAAATGATGGCGAGGGCGGTGTATGAGCCTTAGGCCTAAGGGTAGTCTCCGGTATACCACATGTGGGACCCACTAGTATATACAATAATCTTGTACAATTTAAGTAAATATTATATATTTAATAGCGCTTCTATTTATATTTATAAATATTATCTTAGCCTTATTATTGTTTATAGAGTGTTACATCCTAAATTGATAATTAAAAAAAAGTGACGCGTTCGAAATAAAGTTAATCATTAATTTAAAAATAACACGAATCCCTAAAACATAAATAACGTAAAGCTAAGGACTACAAGTCTTCAAACAAAAATGGATTTTGAGCATTTTTCAACCACTAAAACGACAATCCAAATTTTTGCGTATTCTTGATGTATTGAGGCTACCTTATTAATCGCACGAAAATAAGTAGGGTTCTATATAAAATATTGGAGTTATGAAATCTCAAAGCATGATTAATATATGGCTAAAGTACGTAAAAAAGTGTGAAAATGTAAAAGAAAGAGAGTTTCAGCAAAGTAAATAGCTCCTATAGAGCAGTATTTTACTGTGCTAAAGGTGTAATGGTCCTTGCGGTCATTATGGAAAATGTAGAATCACCCCACCAAATAAAACCTTCCCAAGGGTAGTACAAGCTAATAGAAACTCAATTTTATAAGTCTAAGAACTGAAAACCTGAGTTGTTTGTGGTTGTTGTTTTATTGTATTGAGTCCATCGGGGGATGACGTAGAAAATTAAAACTCAGTTGGGAATTCTGAGGCCACGGGTGGATTTGTATGATGTTTTTATGCATATGTGCATGGTTGGTTTGTGTTTGTGAGACCTTAGATTAAATGTTGGGTGATAGAGGGAAAAACTAGGCAAAAATCGAGCTCACTGCCCAAATAGGACCACTGCGGCGAGGCTTGTACACCGCTATATTAGTGAGCTCCTCGTTGCCCGTGGTCAGCCATGGTCCATGTGTCCGCCGTGGCGGGTTATGTGCCGCTATGGCGGTATCGCTATAGCGGAATATGGGCCGCCATAGCGGTGGTCGGCTTTTCATTAATCGATGTAGCTGTCACGTGACCGCTATAGCGAGACCGCTGTAGTGGTGGTTTGACCGCCGCAGGGGTCGACGGATGGCAGAATGTCGTGTCTTAAAGACTTAGTCCCACATTCTTTATTCATAAAACTCCGGCACAGTTCCCCACAAGCACCTAGGGTGAAATTCCAAGCTAGGGCAAGAATACTCTTGAGAGGTAAATCTCCATCATTCCCTTCAATCATTCCGTATCATCTTCATGATTATCATCGCTTGATGGGTCTTCAATGGTGAAAGTTTAATAGAAACCCTAGGAATTAATAAACATTCTAAACTTTATGGGTTATGATTGTTATCGTTTATTTATCATCTAGCGGCTTGGGTTAACTCCTCTTAATCATGAATTGCACCCTTAGAGTCATGAACTGAGTAAATTGAGACCTAGGGTTCTATAAAAATGGTAGCTTGACCATGAAAGCTGCTTGTAGTTGAAATGTTGGTGTAATATTGTTATAAATTGATGATTAGTGATTACTAAGGCCCTTGTTAAGTTTCTTTACACATAGAAAATCATTTACCGTTGGAATGGGGTAAAGGGAAAGGTACTATTGAATTGGTATTTTTGATTAGAGTATTTGTGACTCATTAAGCCTTCTATTTGTAGACCTTGTGCGTTCTGAGGCTTTAAGGAAGGGAAAACCTTTAGCGGAGTGACTTGCATTGTTTCAGCTCTACGTTTGAGGTAGGTTACGGTCTACTTGAGTTAAACTTTAATTAGTTTATTGTGTGTGTTGTGAATTCATTAGGATAGAGTATGTCTAGTCTTCATGCATGATATTGTGTGGTTGAACTCCTATGTAAAGTTGATTAAGTGATTGTGTAGGCTTCGAGCCACTATTCATGTGTGTTAAATCTACAGTTGATGTGTTTGTGATGAGAAGTTAATGTGATCTTCTCGGTGATATTGTGATATGAAATGATGATGTGAGCAGTGATAATAAGCGGGCAGGAAATACCGTCATGTGCAGATATATGAAAAGGCATATATGTGACCTAGAATATGGGCTTGTAGTCTGAGGTTTGTTCTGAAAATGAGGGATGTATTGATATGGCCCACGTCTGAGGCTCTTTCCGGAGCGGAGGTTTATGCTTAGGTCTGATGAGTATCCGGAACGAGTGGTACATGGACACCATGGGTCCCCTGCAGGTCATGACTACTGAGCAATGACATCAGTTAGCATGTGTGTACAGTGAGTATGGTATTGTGGTAGCCTTATTTTCGTATTGTGATTTTCCGTTGATTGATTCTTGCTATTTGGGTGATTTGATTGGTGATTATCCTTGGTTGATTTGTCATGGTTTATTTATTTCACGTATGTTGGCTGGCTTGTTTATTCTATTGATTTTATAAGATATGCATGATACTAAACTTAGTCGGCCTATGATATCTACCGGTACATAGTGTTTTTACTGATACTACATTGCTGCATTCTTTGAGTGCAGATTGTGATACAGAGACTACTACCCGCCCTCACATCTAGCATTGAGGACGTTGCGGACAGATTTAGGGTGAACTTCTATCCATGCCAGGCCGCCCGAAGATCTTTCTCTTATGATATCTATTTCCTATTCTGGATATTATGGATATTTATTAGACAAATTTCATTCCTTAGATATGTTCTAGTTTCGAGTCCTCGTACGACGACTTGGAGATTTTGGTGATTTTCTAATAGTTAGAACTTCCGCATTTACTTCAGCATTTTTATGTCATGATTTTTTTTGGTTATTTTCTGCTTGAATGAGTAATAACTCAATAATTTGGTTAATATAAAACAGACTTGAATGAATAGATGACTTGTGTGTTAGTTCGCCCACTAGGAGTTAGTGTGGGTGCCAGTCATGACGGGTTAGGTCGTGACAGAGTTGGTATCAGAGCTTTAGGTTCGTCGATCTCGTCATACAAGGACATGTCTAGTAGAGTCTTGCGGATCGGTAAGGAGACGTTGTGTAACGACCCGTTTGGTCATTATAGTCTCCTTGGCATTTTCGCCCATTCCCGAGCATTGATTAGCTCACTTTTGACCCGAGGGGACTGTTAACATGCTTCCTGAGGTGACTAGGCCGGAGTCTGGCAAATTTTGTGAAAATATAGGTTTAAAGTGAAAAATGGTTGACCCAAAGTTGACTTATGGGAAAATGAATGTTTTTTGGAATTTCATCTATTTTGAGAGATCCGGATGGTTGTTTAGAATTTATGTGTGTGTTTGGTTTTGTTTCCAATGCACTTGGATGCATTTTGGGACTTGGGATGAGAAATTGGAATTAACACACCGGGAGCTGACTGGTCAACTAGACCTCCGTTGGGAATTTAGATGCCATTGGCGCGTTTGTAGAGCGTTTTTATGTGGGACTATGTGTCTGGTATGTGAGCAGATGGCCTCGGGAATTAGTCAAAAAATCTGATTGAAAGGAAATCTTGGGCTAAGCTTATGGTGACTAGTGCTCGTTTTGGCGGCACCAGCACCGTAGCGGAGGCACCGCTGGGGAAGTAGCCCTACCGCTGAAGCGGTCCGAGCCATTTAGGCTTGGCCACTGATGCAGTCAGGTGATCGCTGGGGTGATGCCACTGGGCCGGTCCCAGTACCGCTACAGCGGGTAACGGGCAGTTAATAATATTAATGAAGTGTTAAAGAGCCCTAGACCCTCATTCTACCTCATTTTGATATTTGAGCTTGAAGAAACTGCTCTTAAGGATATTTGGAGGAAAATTTTGGAGGTAATTCCTACTCATTTCTTCATTATTCCTTTAAACCATAATCATGTTGGATTCCCCCTTTTCCGTTAATAAACCCATGGTGGTAAGAGTGAAAGAGGGTTTCGAAGAACATTGTTCCTAGGATTATTAATGAATAAATTGGTGATGTTTTTGTTGGATATTGACTAATCTAGGCTCATTAATCATAGATCTTCCACTTTGAACATTAAATTTGAACACTTAGGGTTTATACCCAATTTGGGGGTTTTGCTTGAAATCAGAATTTAGGCCAATTATTGAGCTAAATCAACAATTAATGATTGAATTATGATTGCCTAGTACTTCATTTGGTATTTTGCCTGCGAATTTCCTGTTTTGCCCTTATGGGCCCGTTTCTCCAATTTCTAGGATTAAAATTGACCTAATTGAAATAGTAGCAAGATTAGTATCAATTTTCATGATTTCAAATATAGAATTCAATTATGCTTAGAATACTTTGGTTCCGAGGTTCAGTGGAAGGGCAAAGCAAAGGAGTAAGTTGTTGGTGTTGTGGTTCGGCCATCCAGTTAGGTTATGGTTTACCTTTGGTGAGACTTCGTATAGTGAATCACATATTTAGATTATAATGTCGGAGACAGCATGTGAACCTTCGGGTATGAAGTTGGGATGAATGTTGCCTTAGGTTGGGCCCTGATGTGTGGTGGGACTAGCCACCACGTTATGTGTGCTTTGATTGTTCAATTGTGTTGGCTTGATGCCATTTGTAGTTGGTAGATATCGAATTTTGTTTTGTCATCTTGACTTGGATAGAATTGACATACCCGTTGTTGGTATTTGTACTTGGATATATTGTTGACATACCCGTTGTTGGTACTTGACTTATTGATATATGTTGGCATACCCACTATTGGTATTGTGATGTGATATGTTGTTGGCGTACCCGTTGTGGTATTTGTGATATTGAACTTGATCGATTACATATGCATAGCACGCATTCTCTCATATTCATGATACATGGCCGATACCCAGTGATAATTCGGTGTCATTGATTGAGAGAAACCGATATTTTGATAAACTCTTTTACTTGAGTGATTGTGAGAAGGTCGGTGTCCGAGGTTCAATTCCGGAATCATTGATTATGTGAAACTGATATTTTGATAAACTCTTTTACTTGAGTGATTGTGAGATGGCCGATGTCCGATAATCTATTTCACCATTATTGTTGCATGGCCTATTCCGATGTTATCCCAGAATCGTTGTTAGTGCATGGACTCCGCGGGTCCCCCAGGATAGTGTTGGTGAGACTCCCCCTGTGAGCAATTAGCCAGGGTCCCGTCGATCTGTTGGGCAAAGATCAGGGACGGGTGTCACTTAGACTTCGCGAGTCACGTTGGGTTGTGCTACGGAGACATCGATATTTTCGTTCGGAGTACAGTGTACACCTCATTTGCATGGCATGGCATCGCATTCATACCATTATTGCACTGCATTTCATTATGACTTGATTGAGATATTGGGGTGATTGGATTGTGATGATTGGATTGGATCGGATCGAATAAAATCAGACTTGGCATATTCGGGTTTAGATGCTTACATAGGTGATGATGGATACTCAGTTGCGATTATATTGTCTCATGCTTGGTTGGTTTATTTGCTTATCTACTTTATTATCTGAATTGTGTTGCCTATGCTTAATCGGCCGATGATGCCAACCAGTATTGTTGTTTGTACTGACCTGCACTTGTTGCATTCTTTTTTTAATACAGAGTACCAGGTCGGATCTACTTCTCTGACCCGTGGCTGATCGGCTCTTTAGCTTCCACTCGAGTTTCCAGGGTGAGCATGGCGTCCACTGATCTTGAAGACTTTCCTATTATGTGTCTTACTTTTATTCCAGAGACATAGATATTATGTATTAGTACTTCCAGATTGTATTATTCTCCCTAGATGCTCTTGTATTATTCAGACTAGACCCTGCGAGTATTTACTGTCTTCCGTACTTTTTACTACTATCTATCTATACATATCGTGAGACTTACGTATCTGTTATTTTCGCTACTTAATTCTCTTCAATTTATGTATTGGTTCATTGTTAGGATGAGGGTTTGCTTATCGAGGTGGGAAGGTAAGTGCCCGCACAGCCTGGGCTAAGTGGGTCGTGAAAAGTTGGTATCAGAGCCCTAAGTTACCCGGTCTTTAATACAAGAGTGTGTCTAGTAGAGTCTCGTGGATCGGTACGATGAGCTTCGTACTTATCTGCGGGAGGCTATAAGACATTTAGGAAATCTCACTTTCTTTCTTTTCGTCGTGCTACTTTATTCGATTTGGTATCTGGAAGGATTAAATGGCTATCTGACTCGCATCTCTTCTCTCACAGATGGTGAGTACTCGAGCTACCACGGCCCGAGGTCAGGTGCCAGAGCCTGCAGCTACGGCTGGCACCCGAGGGCGAGCGACAGCAGAGGGTAAGGCAGAGCGAGAGGCCGTGGGGCTGACCCAGCCAGGGGTAGAGCTCTGACGGTGGGCTAGCGAACTAAGAGGTCTCCATCTCCCGAGCCCGAGCATCAGCCGGGTTGAGACCAGGCCGCAGAGGGTGGCGTGGCCTCAGCACAGATACAGCCTGAGGTTACTTCTGACCAGGCCGTGCATGACACTATGGCAAGGATTATACTTCACCTTGATGCGCGGCAGGCGGCCGCCGGTGTCACTACTCCTGGTGGGGGTTCACAGCCTAGGGTTGGGGCGTAGACTCCAAAGCAAGGACCTACATGGGTAGCACATCCCGCTGCAGCTATGGCTTCTCGCATTGATGCTATACCCGCCCCTGGTGAGGATATTAGGCCCATGGATGGCGCCGTTATAACTGCTGCTGATCAGGACCTAGTGGGGAGGTTCAGTAAGTTAGAGCCACCGAGGTTCTCTGGTACTTTGTCTAACGATACCTACGAGTTTATTCTTGATATGCATGAGCTGCTACACCGTATGGGGATCGTGGAGACCCACAGTGCTGATTATGTATTTTACCAGTTTCGCGGCGATGCGAAGACATGGTGGTGGTAGTTCGTGGCGTGCAGACCGGAGGGTTCTCCTCCTTTGACTTAGACTTAGTTCAACTAGGCCTTCCTTGAGAAGAATGTGCCCCGGTCTTTGGGAGATGCTTGTAGGGAGCAGTTTTTACACCTTGAGCAACGGGGCATGTCTTTGGAGTCCTACGTGACCTATTTCCTCTATTTTGCCCGTTACTCTACTCCGTTGATCCCTGTCGAGGCTGATAGGATTAGGCGCTTTGTTGGAGGACTAGTGGGCTCGCTACAGATTTCTTATCTTCAGATAGAGTCTATGGGGACTTCCTTCCCGTCCATTATTGAGCATGCTTCGATGGTTGAGGGCGCTAAGGGTCGTGCCTTTAGTGGTAGTGACAAGAGGCCACATCAGACCGGCAGTTTTGGAGGTTCTAGTTCGAGGGGCGCCGGTCAGTTTTCGAGGTCACCTTAGCCCTATTTCGGTCGTCCCGTGCATTCAAAATTATTGGTTTCCTATAGTGAACCACCTAGGCAGAGAGCTCCTGAGAGTTCGTTCTCCGGGTGGACAAGGTTGCTTCATCTGGGTCTTTAGCTTCCGTGTTTCAGCACTCGACTCCTCTTACTTGTTTCTCTTGTGGAGAGGTTGGGCATGTTGCCAGGAGAATTCCCCGACCTAGGCAGGATTAGTAGCCGCTGAGGACTCCTGTATCATCCGGTGGTCGAGGAAGGGCTTCTCAGAGAGGCGGTGCTTAGTCTGGCCGCGGAACTTCCCATTGTCCTAGAGGTGGGTCCCAGCCATCTAGAGGTGGTACTTAGAGTGAGAGAGGGGGGCCCCATACTGGGCGTGGTGAAGCCTATTGTTACTCGTTTTCTGGTAGGCTCGAGGCAGAGGCATCTGATGCGGTGATCTCAGGTATCATTTCTGTCTGTCATAGAGCAGCATATGTGTTATTTGATCCTGGATCCACTTATTTATATGTATCTGCTTTTCATGCCGTTGGGTGGGATTTGCCTTGAGATAGCATAGGTATACTTGTTCATGTCTCTACTCCGGTCAGAGATTCTGTGATTGTTGATCGAGTCTACCGGTCTTGTTTGGTTACTTTTATGGGGTACGACACTTTGGTAGATTTGGTGATTCTAGATATGGTGGACTTTGATATTATATTGGATATGTCCTGGCTTTCTCCTTATCATTCGATCTTGGACTGTCACGCCAAGACAGTCACTTTGGCCATGCCGGGCATTCCTAGGCTTACGTGGAGAGGTACTCCTAGCCCCGCTCCAAAGAAGATCATTGCCTTCCTTCTGGCGAAGAAGTTAGTAAGCAAGGGGTGTTTAGAGTATTTGGCACACGTTCGTGGTACGACTGTTGCATCTCCACCCCTTGAGTCTATCCCTATTGTGAGCGAGTTCGCAGAGGTGTTTCCGTCAGATTTGCTGGGTATGCCACCCGATCGCGACATTGGTTTCTGTATTGACGTGGATCTGAGCACTCGTCCCATTTCCATTCCACCATATCGGATGACACCTGCCGAGTTGAGGGAGCTTAAGGAACAATTGCAGGATCTATTGAGCAAAGGGTTTATTGGGCCGAGCGTCTCTCGTTGGGGTGCTGCAGTGTTATTCGTGAAGAAGAAAAATGGGACCATGAGAATGTGTATTGATTACCGCCAGTTGAACAAGGTCACTATCCAGAACAATTGCCCTAAGCCTCGTATTCATGATCTATTTGACAAGCTTCAGGGTGCTTTGGCGTTTTCAAAGATTGATTTGCGTTCCGGCAATCATCAGTTAAAGATCAGGGTGGAGGACATTCCGAAGACAGCCTTTCGAACGAGATATGGCCACTATGAGTTCCCAGTGATGTCTTTTGGGATTACCAATGCCCCGGCCGCATTCATGACTTTGATGAATGACATTTTTAGGTCGTTCCTTCATTCTTTTATGATTGGGTTTATTGATGACATCTTAGTGTATTCCAAGAGTAGGGAGGAGCATGAGAGCCATCTTCGTACCGTTCTTGGGTTGTTAAAGAAACATAGCCTGTTTGCTAAATTTTCAACTGTGAGTTCTGGTTGGAGTCTGTAGCATTCTTGGGCTATATTGTGTCCAATAAGAGGGATTATGATTGATCCACAAAAGATTGAGGCTGTGAGGGGTTGGGCGAGGCCCACTACGGTTACTGAGATTCATAGTTTTGTGGGTTTGACCAGTTATTACGGTCACTTTGTGAAGGGATTTGCTGCCATTGCTTCATCCTTGTCCAGATTGACTCAGAAGGATGTTCCTTTCTAGTGGACGGATGATTGTGAGGAGAGCGTCCAAAAGCTCAAGGTTCTTTTTACCACAGCCCCGATCATGGCCTTACCTGTGGAAGGTAAGGACTTTGCTGTCTATTGTGACGCTTCCCGTATGGGTTTGGGTGCGGTGTTGATGCAGGAGGGCAGAGTAATAGCTTATGCTTCCTGTCATTTGAAAGTACACGAGAAGAATTACCCTACCCATGACTTGGAGTTGTTAACAGTAGTCTTCACCTTGAAGCTTTGGAGGCATTACTTGTACGGTGTCCATTGTGAGATTTTTACCGATCACCGTAGCCTTCAGCATGTGTTTACCCAGATATATCTTAATTCCAGGCAGCGCCGATAGATGGAACTCCTCAAGGACTATGGCATCTCTATTCTGTATCACCCTGGTAAAGCCAATATTGTGGCTGATGCCTTGAGTCGCAATGTAGAGAGTATGGGGAGTTTAGCTCGATTGATTATTTTCGAGCATCCGTTGGCCATGGAGGTTCAGACTCTTGCCAACAGTTTCGTCTGTCTGGATATTTCAGCCCCGAGCAAGATTTTGGCTTATATAGAGGCGAGATCATTGTTATTGGATCGGATCAAGGCTCATTAGTTTGAGAATGCTCCGTTGAGTAAGATCCGAGATAGGGTTTCGAGAGGGGAGGCCAAGGAGACCGTGATTGATTCTGAGGGCATTCTGAGGATTAGAGGACGCGTGTGTGTTCGTCGTATGGGTGATCTGATTCAGTTGATTCTATCTGAGGCCCATAGCTCTCGCTATTCCATTCATCCGGGAGCGACTAAGATGTACCGTGACTTGAGACAGCACTATCATTAGCGTCGTATGAAGAGAGATATAGTTGATTTCGTCCCTAAGTATGAAAATTGTCAGCTAGTAAAGTATGAGCACCGGTGACCCAGTCGGGTGCTTCAAAAGATGCCTATTCCCCAGTGGAAGTGGGAAAGGATTACTATGGATTTTGCCATAGGCCTTCCGAAGACCCTTGGCAAGTTTGATTCTATTTGGGTGATAGTGGATCGGTTGACTAAGTACGCTCACTTTGTTCCGGTTCAGGTTTCCTATACCGCGAAGAAATTAGCCAAGATGTATATTCGGGATATTGTAAGATTTCATGGGATCCCTATTTCTATTGTATCTGATCGGGGTACTAACTTCACTTCCCAATTCTGGAGGGCATTTCATGAGGAGTCGGGTTCCCGATTGGACTTTAGTACAGCTTTCCATCCCCAGATCGATGACCAGTCCGAGCGGACCATTCAGGTGGTTGAGGACATGTTGAGAGCGTATGTTATTGACTTTGGTGGTCATTGGGATCAACACTTTCCCTTGGTAGAGTTTGCATACAATAACAGTTATCATTCGAGTATTGGTATGGCGCCTTTTGAGGCCTTATATGGTAGGAGGTGTAGATCTCCGATTGGTTGGTTTGATGGTTTCGAGGCTCGACCTGGGAGCACAGATCTATTAAGAGAGACCCTTTCTAAGGTGAGAGTTATTCAGGCCAGGCTCGTGGCAGCTCAGACTAGGCAGAAGATGTATACGGACCGTAAAGTTCGGGATTTGAAGTTTGCTATTGGTGATCAGGTTCTATTAAAGGTCTCACCTATGAAGGGTGTTATGAGGTTTGGTAAGAGGGGCAAGTTGATACCCAGGTATAGTGGTCTGTTTGAGATTGTGGATTGTATTAGCGATGTAGCTTATGAGTTAGCATTGCCACCAGGCTTGGCGGGAGTTCATCCGGTCTTTCATGTTTCGATGCTGAAGAAATACCATGCCGACGGTACTTACATTGTCCATTGGGATTCTATATTGCTTGATGAGAATTTGACTTATGAGGAGAAACCTATCGCGTTTTTGGATAGGCAGGTTCGGAAGTTGAGGTTAAAGGAGATTGCTTCTGTGAAGGTGCAATGGAAGCACCGCCCTGTGGAAGAGGCTACTTGGGAGACTGAGTCTGATAGCGTAGCCGATATCCCCAGTTATTCACTTATCCCGGTATTTCCCTACTTTCCTTCTTTTCCTTCGAGGACGAGCAACGGTTCAATTTGTATATGATGTAACGACCCGTTTGGTCATTATAGTCTTTTCGGCGTTTTCGCCCATTTTTGAGCATTGATTAGCTCACTTTTGACTCGAGGGGACCGTTGACATGATTTCCGAGGTGTCTAGGCTAGATTTGGGCAACTTTTGTGAAAATATAGGTTTACAGTGAAAAATAGCTGACCCAAAGTCGACTTTTGGGCAAACAAACCTTTTTCGAAATTTCATCGATTCCGAGAGGTCCGGATGTTCGTTTAGAATTTGTGTGCGTGTTGGGTTCATTTCCCAATGCACTTGGATGCATTTCGGCACTTGGGATGAGAAATTGGAATTAAGGCACCGGAGGTTAAGTCGGTCAACGAGACCTTTATTGGGAATTTTGAGGCCACAGGCGTGTTCGTAGCGCATTTTTATGTGGGACTGTGTCTGGTATGTGAGCCGATGGCCTCGGGAATTAGTCAAAAAATTGGATAGAAAAGACATCTTGGGCAAAGTTTTTTGTGTTTGGTGCTTGTTTTGGCGGCACCAGCACCGCAGCGGCGGCACCGCTGGGGCTATAGCCCTACCGCTGAAGCGGTCTGAGCCATTTTAGCTTGGCCGTTGAAGCGGTCAAGTGGCCTTTGGGGCGGTCCCAGTACCGCTACAACAGGTGACGGGCAGTTAATAATATTAATGAAGTGTTAAAAAACCCTAGACCCTCATTTTACCTCATTTCGATGTTTGAGCTTGATGAAACTGCTCTTAAGGATATTTGGAGGAAAATCTTGGAGGTAATTCCTACTCATTTCGTCATTCTTCCTTTAAACTATAATCATGTTAGATTCCCTCTTTTCCCTTAATAAACCGATGGTGGTAAGAGTGAAAGAGGGTTTGGAAGAACATTGTTCCTAGGATTATTAATGAATAAATTGGTGATGTTTTTGTTAGATATTGACTAATCTAGGCTCATTAATCATAGATCTTCCACTTTTAACATTGAATTTTGGAATTGAAGACTTAGGGTTTATACCCAATTTGAGGGTTTTGCTTGAAATCAGAATTTAGGCCAATTATTGAGCTAAATCAACAATTAATGGTTGAATTATGATTGCCTAGTCCTTAATTTGGTATTTTGCCCGTGAATTTCTTGTTTTGCCCTTAGGGGCCCGTTTCCCTAATTTCTAAGATTAAAATTGACCTAATTGAAATAGTAGCAAGATTAGTATCAATCTTCATGATTTCAAATATAAAATTTAATTATGCTTAGACTACTTTGGTTCCAAGGTTCAGCGGAAGGGCAAAGCAAATGAGTGAGTTGTTGGTGTTGCGGTTCGGCCATCCAGGTAGGTTATGCTATACCTTTGGTTAGACTTCGTATAGTGAATTACATATTTAGATTATAATGTCGGAGACAGCATGTGAACCTTCGGCTAAGAAGTTGGGATGGATATTGCCTTAGGTTGGTGGGCCCTAATGTGTGGTGGGACTAGCCACCCCGTTATGTGTGCTTTGATTGTTCAATTGTGTTGGCATGATGCCATGTGTAGTTGGTAGATATCAAATCCTATTTTGTCGTCTTGACATGGATAGAATTGACATACCCGTTGTTGGTATTTGTACTTGGATATATTGTTGGCGTACGCGTTGTTGGTACTTGACTTATTGATATATGTTGGCATACCCACTGTTGGTATTGTGATGTGATACGTTGTTGACGTACCTATTGTGGTACTTGTGATATTGAACTTGATCGATTACATATGCATTGCACGCATTCTCTCATATTCATGATGTATGGCCGATACCCCGTGGTGATCCGGTATCGTTGATTGTGTGAAACTGATATTTTGATAAACTCTTTTACTTGAGTGATTGTGAGAAGGCCGATGTCCGAGGTTCAATTCTGGAATTGTTGATTATGTGAAACTGATATTTTGATGAAATCTTTTACTTGAGTAACTGTGAGATGGCCGGTGTCCGATCATCTATTTCGGCATCATTGTTGCATGGCCTATTCCGATGTTATCCCGGAATCATTGTTAGTGCATGGACTCCACGGGTCCGCCAGGGTGGTGCCAGTGAGACTCCCCCTGTGAGCAATTAGCCAGGGTCCCGTCTGTTTGTTGGGCAAAGATCAGGGACGGGTGGCACTTAGACTTCACGAGTGACGCTGGGTTGTACTACCGAGACGTTGGTATTTTCGTCCGGAGTATATGTGTACACCTCATTTGCATGGCATGACATCACATGCATACCATTATTGCACTGCATTGCATTATGACTTGATTGAGATGTTGGGGTGATTGGATTGTGGTGATTGGATTGGATCAGATATACTCAGACTTGGCATATTCGGTTTTAGATGCTTACATAGGTAATGATGGATACTCGGTTGTGATTATATTGTCTCCTGCTTGGTTGGTTTATTTGGTTATCTGCTTTATTATCTGAATTATGTTAACTATACTTAGTCGGCTGATGATGCCTATTAGTACTGCTGTTTGTACTGACCTACACTTGTTGCATTATTTTATGAATGCATAGTACCAGGTCGGATATACTTCTTTGACTCGTGGCTGATCGACTCTTCAGCTTCCACTTGAGTTTCCAGGGTGAGCATGGCGTCCACTAACCTTGAAGATTTTCCTATTATATGTCTTACTTTTATTCTAGAGACATAGATACTATGTATTAGTACTTCTAGATTGTATTATTCTCTCTAGATGCTCTTGTATTATTCAGACTAGACCCTGGAGTATTTAATGTCTTCCGCACTTTTTACTACTATCTATCTATTTATATCGTGAGACTTACGTATCTGTTATTTTCGCTACTTAATTCTCTTCAATTTATGTATTGGTTCGTTGTTGGGATGAGAGTTCGCTTATCGAGGTGGAAAAGTAAGTGCCAGCACGGCCTAGGCTAAGTCAGTCGTGACACGTCTGTACTTATCTTCGAGAGGCTACCGGACATTAGGAAAATTCCCTTTTCTTTCTTTCTTTCGTGCTACTTGAATCCAATTGGTATCTGCTGATTCAAATTGGTATCTAACTGTCTTTCACTCTCTCGCAGATGGCGAGAAAACGTGCGGCTGCAGCTAGAACAAAGGGTAGAGGCAGAGGGACCGGTAGAAGGGCTGCCCCAGTTGGGGGCGGAGTCCCAGTTGTTGATCCCGTGCCTCCAATGGTTCCAAATGAGCTCGTGGGAGAGGCAGTCGCACCAGTCCAGCCAGCGGCAGTACCAGTCCCACCAGGAGTTGCAGCTGCTCCCGGTATACCAGATGCTATGGCATAGGTGCTACATTGGTTACATGGGTTAGCACAGGCCTGAGCTATGCGAGCCGTTCCAACAGGTAGGGACGCAGGATTAGCAGCCCCAGGTCCGGATAAAGTTGAGGCTCTGGGGGTTCAGCATGCCGTAACAATGGCACCTCGCTTGGATGAAGTTTCGTGTTTTGAGGCCTGTTCGAGGCCAGTTGCTGGGCCAGTGATGACTGGCGAAGAGCATGATCTGTTTTGGAGGTTCACTAAAATGAAGCCTCCGATTTTCTATGGTACTAAGTTAGAGGATGCATATGAGTTCATCGTAGACTTTCACGAGAGGCTCCATAAGATGGGGCTTGTAGACAAATACGGTGTAGAGTATGTGACCTTCCAGTTCTTGGGTTATGCCAAGCTATGGTGGAGGGCCTATGTGGAGTGCAGGCAAGCTGGGTCTCCTCCGTTGACTTAGGTCCAGTTTTATTTAGTGTTCTTGGATAAGTACGTTCCGCGTACTGTGAGGGACCGAATGAAGGTTGAGTTTGCTAATATTGATCAGGGGAACTCGTCTGTTGCTGTGTACGAGTCCCGTTTCCACTCATTATCCCGATATACTCTTCAGTTGCTACCCACTGAGGGGTAGAGGATCCGACAGTTCGTGAAGGGATTGAACACTGGGATTCAGTTATCAGTTCTTCAGCTCATAGCCACTGGGGCTTCATTCCAGGAGGTAGTAGAGCATGTTCGTGTTGTTGAGGGGATTAAACAGGAAAGTCATGTAAAGCAGGTTGAGAAAAAGGCCCGAACAGGTAGGTTTTTCAGCAACTCCTTCTCGAGAGGTTAGAGTTCGCAGATATATTCAGGGCGTCCAGTTCAGTTCGCGATGCTAGTGTCAGCTGGGGGCCCATCAGAGGCAAATTACCAGGCTTCCGATCAGCATAGAGGCTATAGTGCTTCATCAGCTTCTGCTCAGCAACTTATGCTTGACTGTGCATGTTACGATTGTGGTGAGATAGGGCACATTAAGAGGTATTACCCTAGACTCAGATAGAGTGGGCAGGGGACTCAGTATCAGGCTCCCCGAGCTCCGTTTGCACCAGATAGAGGGGTAAGGATGGCGCACCGGCAAGACGGGGCGGCCGTACTGCGGGTAGGGGTGGTGCCCATCCTAACCGATGCAGTCCTCAGGTAGGTAGAGGCGGACAACAACCCGTTAGGTGCGGGGCCCAGACCGGACAGGGTAATCATGGTGGTTCACAAGCTACAGGAAGGCGCGGTCACTTGTATACTTTTCCAGGTAGACCCGAGGCTGAGGCCTCCGATGCTGTCATCACAGGTACTATCGATGGCTTCTGTTTTTTTTTATTCGGGTTCTACTTTTTCTTATTTGTCTACATATTTTGCTATGGGTTTGGATATGGTGTGTGATACTCTTGATGTTCCTATTTATGTATTTACTCCGATTGGGGATTCAGTGGTGGTGGATAGAGTCTACCCTTATTGTGCAATTACTTTTATGGGGTATAGTATTTAGGCAGATTTGATGATCCTAGATATGGTAGACTGCGATGCCATTTTGGGCATGAGTTGGTTGTCCCCGCACTATGTTATACTATATTTCCATTCTAAAACTGTCACCTTAGCCATGCCTGGGGCGCCTAGACTTGAGTGGAAGGATAACCTTAGTCCCCTCCTTAAGAAAGTCATATCTTTCGTTCGTGCTAGGAAGCTAGTGGAGAAGGGTTGTCTGGCTTACTTGGCACATATCCGTGACACCAGTACAGATACTCCATCTATTGATTCGGTTCCAGTGGTACGCGAGTTTGCAGATGTATTCCTCGCGGACTTAGCTGGTATGCCACCTGATCGTGACATTGATTTTAGGATTGATTTAGACCCAAGGAATCGTCCTATCTCTATTCCACCCTATAGGATGGCACTAACAGAACTCAAGAAATTAAAAGAGCAGTTGCAAGATCTTTTGAGGTCAGGGTATCACCAGTTGAAGATTCGAGCAGAGGATGTTCCTAACACAGCTTTTCAGACCAGATATGGACACTATGAGTTCTTGGTTATGTCTTTCAGGCTTAATAATGCCCCAGCTGCGTTCATGGATTTGATGAACAGTATATTTAAGCTCTTTTTAGACTCATTCGTAATAGTGTTCATTCATGATATCCTGGTATACTCTAAAAGTAAGGAGGAGCATGAGAAACATTTGAGGATTGCTCTTGGGGTATTGCGGGAGAAGGACCTGTATGCTAAATTTTCCAAGTGTGAATTCTGGTTATCTTCTGTGTCCTTCTTGGGGCATGTAATTTTGAAGGAAGGTATTATGGTAGATCCTCAGAAAATTCAGGCAGTCAGGGAGTGAGCTAAACCCACATCAGTGACCGAGATCCGTAGTTTCATGGGTCTGGCTAGCTACTATCGTCGATTTTTGAAAGGATGTACCTCAATTTCTTCTCATTTGAGTAGCTTGACTTAGAAAGAGGTACCGTTTCAGTGGTCTGATAAGTGTGAGGAGAGCTTTCAAAAGCTCAAGACATTGTTAACTACAACACTTATTCTAGCATTGCCTATGGAGGGCAAGGATTTTGTTGTTTATTGTGATGCTTCACGTTCTTGTTTGGGTGCTATATTGATGCAGGAAAAAGAGGTGATTGCCTATGCTTCTCGGCAGTTGAAAGTGCATGAGAAAAACTATCCTACTCATGACTTAGATTTGGCAGCGGTGGTTTTCGCGTTGAAAATCTGGAGACACTACTTGTATGGTGTCCACTGTGAAGTATATACTGATCACCGCAGTCTGCAGCATGTATTCACTTAAAAGGATCTGAACTCTAGGCAGCGGAGATGGATGGAACTGTTGAAAGATTATGATATCACCATTTTGTATCATCTTGGTAAGGCAAATGTAGTGCCTGATGTATTGAGCAGGAAGTCAGCTAGTATGGAAAGTCTGGCTCGTTTGATTTCTTCGGAGCATCCGTTGGCTGGAGAGGTTCAGACTCTCGCTAACAGTTTTATGAGGCTGGATATTTCTAGCATGAGCAGGGTATTGGCTTGTGTTGAGGATAGGTCATTATTTCAGGAGCAGATTAAAGCTAAGCAGTTTGAAGATGCTAAGCTATGCAAAATTTGTGATAAGGTGTTGCATGGAGAGGCCAAGGAGGTAGTGATTGACGAAAAGGGAGTGTTGCGGATCAAGGGGCGAGTTTGCATGCCACGTGTGGGTGATTTGATCAAAACAATTTTGATAGAGGCTCATAGTTTGAGGTATTCAATTCATCCTGGCGCGAATAAGATGTTTCGTGATCTGAGGTAGCACTACTAGTGGTCTAGGATGAAGCGTGATATAGTGGAGTTTGTTGCTCAGTGTCTAAACTGCCAACAGGTGAAGTATGAACATCAGAAACCTAGGCGTACACTTTAGAGGATGCCTATTCCTGAGTGGAAGTGGGAAAGGATAGCCGTGGATTTTGTAGTTGGTCTTCCGAAGACATTGAGAAAGTTTGATTTCATTTGGTTTATTGTTGATGGGTTGACTAAGTCTGCTCACTTCATTCCGATGAAGATAACTTATGATGCGGAGAAATTGACTAAAATCTACATTCATGAGGTGGTTAGGCTACATAGGGTTCCTATCTCCATTATGTCCGACAGGGGCACAATGTTCACATCCAGATTTTGAGAGTATTTTCATGAGGAGTTAGGTACGAAGCTGGATCTTAGTACAACATTCCACCCAGAGTCTGATGGGCAGTCTGAACGGACTATTCAGGTCCTTGAAGATATGCTTCGTGCATGTGTAATAGACTTTGGTGGGCATTGGGACCAGTCTTTACCTTTGGCTGAATTTGCATATAACAATAGCTACCACTCGAGTATCAATATGGCTCTGTTTGAGGTGTTGTATAGGAGAAGGTGTAGGTCTCCTATTGGATGGTTTGATGCGTTTGAAGTGAGACCTTGGGACACTGATCTTCTAAGGGAGTCCTTAGAGAAAATAAATGTGATCCAAGCTAAGCTCCTAGCAGACCAGAGTAGGCAGAAGGAGTATGCGGATCGCAAGGTTCGAGATTTTAAGTTTGGAGAAGGAGAGCAAGTGTTGCTGAAAGTCTCACCTATGAAGGGTGTGATGAGGTTCGGGAAGAAGGGCAAGCTTAGCCCGAGGTACATTAGGCCGTTTGAGATCCTCAAGCGTGTGAGGGAGGAGGCTTATAAGTTGGCTTTGCCTCCGGTCTATCAGGAATTCATCCGGTGTTCCATGTCTCGATGTTGAAGAGGTACCACGGGGATGGTTCGTACATAATCCGTTAGGATTCGATTTTGTTAGATGAGAGTTTGTCATATGAGGAAAAGCTTGTTTCCATCTTAGATAGGGATGTTCGCAAGTTGAGGTCCAAGGAAATAGCCTTTGTGAAAGTTCAGTGGAAGAATCGTCCGGTGGAGGAAGCTACTTGGGAAACATAATCTGATATACGTAGCAAGTATCCTCAGCTTTTCGTTGAGTCAGGTAATTTTTCATAGATTCTTCATCCTTATCCGTTCGGGGGTGAACAATGTTTTAATTGGTATCTGGTGTAACGACCTTTCCGGTCGTTATGGAAAATGTAGGGACACCCTACCAAATAGAACCTTCCCAAGGGTAGTACAAGATAATAGAAACTCTATTTTATAAGTCTAAGAACTGAAAACTTGACTTGTTTGTGGTTGTTATTTTATTATATTGAGTCCTTCGAGAGGAGACGTAGAATATTAGAACCCCGTTAAGAATTCCGAGGCCACGGGTGGATTCGTATAACATTTTTATGTATATGTCCATGGTTGGTTTATGTTTATGAGGCCTCAAATGAAATGTTGGGTGATAGAGGGAAAAAATGGGTAAAAATCGAGCTCACTGCATAAATAGGACCGTTGCGGTGGGGCTTGTACCACTACGGCGGCACCACTATAGCGGTGAGCCCCTCATCGCCAGCGGTCAGCCATGGTCCATGTGTCCGCGGTGGCAGGCCATGTGCTGCTATGGCGGTGGTCGGGGTTTTCATTGGAGTGACCGCTATAGTGAGACAGCTGCAGTGGTGGTTTGACCGCTGCAGCGGTCGACGGATGGCAGAATGCCGTGTCTTAAAGACTTAGTCCCACATTCTTTATTCATAAAACTCCAACACAGTTCCCCACAAGCACCTAGGGTGAAATTCCAAGCTACGACAAGAATACTCTTGAGAGGTAAGTCTCTATCATTCCCTTTAATCATTCCATATCATCTTCATGATTATCATCACTTTTATGGGTCTTCAATGGTGAAATTTTAATAGAAACCCTAGGAATTAATAAACATTCTAAACTTGATGGGTTATGATTGTTATCGCTTATTTATCATCTAACGGCTTGGATTAATTCCTCTTAATCATGAATTGCACCTTTAGAGCCATGAACTAAGTAGACCTAAGGTTCTATAAAACTGGTAGCTTGACTATGAAAACTTCTTGTAGTTGGAATGTTGGTGTAATATTGTTATAAATGGATGATTAGTGATTACTAAGGCCCTTGTTCGGTCGCTTTACACCTAGAAAATCATTCATCGTTGGAATGGGGTAAAGGGAAGGGTATTCTTGAATTAGTATTTGTGATTAGAGTATTTGTGACTTATTGAGCCTTCTATTTCTAGACTTTGAGCGTTCTGAGGATTTAAGGAAGGGAAAAGTTGTACTGGAGTGACTTGCGTTGTTCCAGCTCTACGTTTGAGGTAGGTTACGGTCTACTTGAGTTAGATTTTGAGTAGTTGATTGTATGTGTTGTGAATTCATTAGGAGAAAGCATGTCTAGTCTTCATGCATGATATTATGTGGTTGAACTCTTATGTGAAGTTGATTGAATGATTGTGTAGGCTTCGTGCCACTATTCATGTGTGTTGAGTCTACAGTTGATGTATTTGTGATGAGAAGTTAATGTGATCTTCTCGGTGATATTGTGATATAAAATGATGATGTGAGCAGTGATAATAAGCGGGCAGGAAATACAGTTATGTGCAAATATATGAAAAGGCACATATGTGACCTATATTATAGGCTCGTGGTCTGAGGTTCATTCCGGAATCGAGTGATATATTGATATGGCCCGTGTCCGATGTTCTTTCCGGAGTAAAGGTTTATGCTCGGGTCCGATGAGTATCCGGAACGAGTGGTACATGGACACCATGGGTCCCCTGCAGATTATGACTACTGAGCAATGACATCAGTTAGCATGTGTGTACAGTGAGTATGGTATTATGGTAGACTTATTTCTGTGTTGTGGTTTTCCGTTGATTGATTCTTGCTATTTGGGTGATTTGATTGGTGATTATCCTTGGTTTACTTGTCATGGTTTATTTAATTCATGTCTGTTGGCTGGCTTGTTTATTCTATTGATTTTATAAGATATGCATGATACTAATCTTAGTCGGCCTATGATATCTACCGGTACATAGTGTTTGTACTGATACTACCTTGTTGCATTCTTTGAGTGCAGATTGTGATACAGATGCTGGTACCCGCCCTTACATCTAGCATTGAGGACATTGCTGACAGATTTAGGATGAGTTTTTATTCATGCCAGGCCGCCCGAAGATCTTCCTCTTATGATGTTTATTTCCTATTCTGGACATTATGGATATTTATTAGACAGATTTCATTTCTTAGACATGTTCTAGTTTAGAGTCCTCGTACAATGACTTTCGAATTTTGGGGATTTTATAATAGTTAGAACTTCCGCATTTACTTCAGTATTTTTATGGTATGACTTATTTTGGTTATTTTCTGCTTGAATGAGTAATAACTGACTAATTTGGTTAATATAAAACAGACTTGAATGAATAGATGACTTGTTTGTTGGTTCGCCCACTAGGAGTTAGTGTGGGTGTCAGTCATGGCGGGTTTGGTCGTGACAAAAGGAGGGAGTCAAAATCCTTTAACGCAGTAAAATACTGCGTTAAAGGTACTTTTGTACCTATTTTTTTCTGAGGTATTTTGATTCACTTGGTCTTTTATTGGGTCATTTTGGTTCCGGACTCTCTTTTTAATACCCTCCAATTTATTTATTTTTATTTTATAAAAAGAAAATTATTTTTATTAATAGGGGGGTAAGGGAAGGGGATGACAATGTGGGGATTCGAACTCTCACCTCCAATTTATACATGATCTTCTGTGTCTTTAATTAATGAGGACATAAGGTCATCGAGACAACCATTCAGAAAAAATTTCTTGTCCCACTTATTGTGCAAGTGCAGTAAAGTTTCCAGTTACGTGTGGTTGTATTGCAAACTAATATAGCTTGGTGCATAGAACCATAGAAGGAAGAAATCTACTAGAATTATTGCAGACGCTCTTCGTTTGAAACTTAGAAGCCGGAACAACAGAGAGAAACAAAGTTATTTGGTTGCTAGTTTCAACACAGCGCAAACGCTGCTGACTAGCACTAACCGTCAAAAGCAATATTATGGATATAAGGAACTCATCAGGCAGAAAGCTCGAATTTGTGGGAAACAAAATTGCAAGACATAATATTGGAAATTACATTAAATAACAAGTTGAAGCAAGAATATATGAGGGCTACAACTTAAAGAGAAATTGATATGCATAGTAGGGAACATGAATAGCTTAAAAAAGTTCATCCCAAGATCTTTTTCTCTTATACTCTTTTTCTATGGTACCCCACCCCACACTCATTTTAGCAGCTAAATTAGCTTCCTAAAATGGTTTCTCCTTGCAACGCAGTCTTGTTTGTGTTAATGTTACTGTCAAAGTGAAAAACTATTCATCCTTTGTGTAGGAAATTTTGGTCCACCCATAACGGGTGCCTAAAGCCCATTAGAGTAATTAAACATAACCCTAATATTTCCTATATAATAACACTTATGATGTAAAATAAAAAATACTTCTGTAGTATTTTTCGGCTCTTCTCTTCTCTGCATTATATTATTAGGGTTTAGATTGTGATTTAGAAGATTGCTCCAATATAACGTGACAACCACCATCGGTCAGTAATTCCAGCCGCGCTTCGACTTTCGCTTCTACTACACAAAGAATACGTAAATTCTCCTTCTGAAAAAATATATAGAATTATTATATTATTTTTGTGTAAATTAGCACCACGTTTCTATATTTTAATACAGTTCAGTTGCGGATAGTAAATTAATTTTTGGATCTGATTTAAAATAAAGTTTTGAATAAGTCTTTAATGGTTTTAAATCTGAATTAAACTATATGAGTTTTTTTTTTCGGAATTTGTTCAGAAAGGATGAAAAGATTAGTTTTTTTTTTCTTCTTCTTCTCGATCTGTCCTCTGTAACGCCGCCTCGGACCACTGTACACCACTGTCAAATGAATGGTGGCTGCCGCCGGTAATCGCAGATCTGTTAAAAAAAATGGAACTTTGTGCTCCAACAATGGTGATGGTGGCAGCAGTGAAGAAAGCGGAAGAAGAGAAAGTATGTTTTCTCCCTTTTATTAAGATATGAGGTATAATAAAATAAAAATAAAAAGTAAACGAAATTGGAGCTTGAGCTCCATAACAGTAGCTGCAAATTTTTTTCTTGAGGAAGAAGAGAAACAAGTCTCTTCATAACCCTAGTGGTAGCCTTTTGTTTTTCTTCACTGAAATAGAAACTTGGGCTTACGGCCCATTTCAATTTTCTGATTACATTAAAAAATAAAAGGGAGAATAACCTATATATAAATAAGAATAGAGTATATTTACAAAATATGATGATACTTTTCAGTTTACAAAACATATCAATAAATTTTTTACAAAACATATACGAAAAGTTTTGTTCAAATTTTGTATATGAAAACTGTATGAAATGTGTATATCTCCTTTAAAGCTTAAAATTTTCGCTCAGAATTTAGTGTATGAAAAATGTATGAAATGCGTATATCTCAGTCAAGAGTTAAAAAATTTGCTCAAATTTTCATATATGAAAAGTGAAACAGGTATGAAATATGTATGTCTTGCTCAAAGATTAGCATGTTAGGTTTTTAAAAATTTAATACAACTACAACAATATTATATACAACTTTCATACAATATTCATACAAATTTAATACAAAAACAACATAGAAAACTTGAAAAACACTATTCTGAAACATAAGTCATGATTCTACCATCATTCATAGGGTTTTATGCTTTACATAATTCACGATTCTACCATTATTCATACAATTTATTACCCAATCTCCTAAGAACGAAACTATTAACAACAACAATAATTAGAAAACTTTTCAGAAACTAATTCAAATACCTAATCATGTAAAACCTAAAAACATAAACACCAACTAATTATTCAACAGATTCGTCAATTATCCCCCAACTCTCTGTTATTTTCACAGTTTGTTTTCTCATCAGAGCTACGGTGGATGCCGACTCACTTGCACTGGCGTCGGCTTCATCCGTCGGATCTATCTCACCGTCGTTCGTCGCTGGATCTATCTCACCATCGTTCGCCGCCTGTTTTGCCGTTACTGTTGTTGCTTTCCTCATCGGATCTGCTCTCAAGAGCTGAAGTTTTAACGATTAGATATAGAGATGATTTGGTTTCACCTTTTGCATTCTCGTTTCCTAAATCTTTTGTGTGGTTCTGCAGCGTGTGTATGATGAATATGATATATTATGAAGTTCTTCGTTTATGTATTGTCTATGAATATCTTCTCTGTTATGGATTTTTAGGCTCTGTGCATTGAATTTCCGCCTATAATATAGGGTGGCTTTTAATTTTTCCAGATCTAGTAATTTTTGTAATTAAGTTGGTATATTTTGTAAATAAGGAAAAATATTCTTATGTTTTGTAATATAAGATCTTAACAAGTATTACTATGTCATTTTCCCAAAATATAAAAGGGGGCTACAGATCTAGTAAATGGGCTAAAAGCCCAGTTTAACTACTGCTTTTTTTTGGGGGGGGGGGGGGGGGGGGGGGGGGCTAATAGCCTAATAAAAAGTTACAAAGGTTCCTATTTTTAAATTTCAGATTGTGAAAAAGTAGTCATATGAACTTAATTTTCAGAATATAAATTTAATATTTATATTTTTTAATGAAATTAGATTGTTATCCCAATTGCTTAAAAAATGTTAATTAGTTTAACATTAGTTGTGCTTGTTAATTTGTTTAACATGTATACTATGTTAATTAGATTGACATTAAGATTTTCATGTGAATTTATTTAGCAAGTAATAAATATTTATAAGCTTGACATTAATTTTTTAGCATGCGTATAAAAGTTAACTTGTTTAGCTGATAACCCATATGGGATTATAAAATCATGATAGACAATTATGTTGCCTAAATATGATTAAGATGCTAAGCTAGGTAATTGACTAGGCTAATTTTCATAATATTTTAATTTCTGGACGATGATTGGGAACATAGTGAACTCTCGACTCCATGATTAATATATGTGTTTATTACCTTAGTCAATTGATGCTTAGTGTCATAATATGTATGTGTGTTGAACATACGCCTTGCGTTTTTGTCACGACCCAAACCGATGAGCCGCGACGAGCACCCGTCCACTACTGATCAAGCACCCCTAAACTCACTCCACTTTGTACTAAACAATTTGGTGGCCCACTTTGACTGATATTCCACTGGTACCATTCGCGGTAGCATTTATACGATAGATCTTATCTCAAAATTCCACGAAACATACATATGGATATGTATATGTAAGCATACTAGCAGAGGATGACAACGCAGACGAACTTGGTCACCGTACATACTGTTCACCAAAATTAAGGGACAACTGAAAGCACCTGACGACCCCCACTATATATACACTGTTTATAGACCTCTATGGAATATAGACTACAAAAAGGACAGGACAAGGCCCTGCCATACCCATATATGTACATGTCAAAAGGCATACCGAAGGGCTAGAGCTCCGGTCTAAATGGAGCTTGCTGGCTGGAACTGGAAAGAGGTCCTACTGGTTTGGCCCACTCGGCTGGCTATCTAAACCTGCGGGCATGAACGCAACGTCCACAAGAAAGGATATCAGTACGAGTAATGTACCGAGTATATAAGGCATGAATAATAATATAGTAAGAGATACCGAACATGAAAAATAACATAATGAGAAATATAGAGCATAACATGAGGTAAGGAAATAACCTGTACATATGATTGCCTCTTAAGGAAAATACCATGCATGCTTAACTTTAAAGAAGACAATTCTCATATACATACATGTAGCATAATCATTAGCCCGCGTCCGGGGTAAACATCTCACGCCGGCCACTAGTGGTGCTGCCCGTGCCATATAGACACGGTGTTACTATCATTATCCATAGCCGCCCACTACGCCCACCATAGTGGTGTTGCCCTGCTGTATAGGCACGGTGTAATCATCCATAAGCCGCCCACTACGCTCACCGTAGTGGTGCTGCCCGGTCGTATAGGCGCGGGGTAATCATCCATAAGCCGCCCACTACGCTAACCGTAGTGGTGCTGCCCGACCGTATAGGCACGGTGTAATCATCATAACATAAGCATGCATAAGAGCCCAATCAAAAGTTATGACTCTGTCGGGTGACGTAAGGTCGGTAACCTCCGATTATATTATAGAACATCATGATCGTCATGTCTCACCTTGAAGGAGCTAGCATTATGAGGTGAGACTATCAATGAAGAATAACATCAAAGGAAGACATAGAATATAATCATAATTCTCATAAAGCGTCAAATTATACACTTTGGAACCTTTTGAAAAGGAGTCATTATCAATAAATAAAATTGAGGATCAAGAATTAATTCAATATTCTCTTATTCATATTCACATTGAAACCATAAGTTTGGAGCCCTTAAACATGAAATCATCATCGTCATCATAATCATCATAGAAAACATCTCTTCTTTGGTATCATAAGAAACTTATTAAGAATCACAAACATTTAACTTTCGTAAGTAGGAAGGTTATGGAATCATAACATAGGAATCATGCCTTTGAAAGAAGGGGACGAGCCTTAACATACCTGCCCACTCTCCAGTTATCTACACCTATTTGTCCGAGCTCGTAAGTCTACATTTAAAAGGATTCACACTATCGTTAGAATCATCATAGAATACTCATGTTAAGCTTTCAAATAAAACTGTTCTATATCCTGCCGAAAATTGGGCAGCATCTCCCCTGCTTATATGCCTAGCCCGAAACCTCAACTCAACAACCAACAACAAAAACAACACCAACATCAAGAGCATCATTTCCAACACCAATTTATACCATAAAACAGCCCAGACGCTGTTTTTCAACTTTCATAACTAATCAACTTACTAAACAATTATCTAAACACTCTATCTTCACGAATAAACCAGTATAAATGTAAATAGAAAGCGATCCATACCTTATTCTTACTAGGACAACAATATCTTCAGTGTTCGCCTAGAATCCAAACCGAGTCCACCGCAAAACAAGACTACAAACATAACTGCGCGCTATTCAGACCTAAGCTAACATTCCACCGCTTGAAAATTGCTCACTTTTTGGTACTCTCACTCTCCCTTCTAATTTTTGGGCTGAAATCTGGTGATAAAAGGGGGTTATTACCCTTTTTATAGGGGTCAAATTCGGGTCGGGTCACAGTAGCAGTACTGTAGCAAGTGGTTACTGTAGCAATACTGTAGCACGCGTTTCTGCTTTGTCAGCCGAACTTTTAATGTTCATAATTCTCTACTACGATGTCCTATTGATGAGAAGTTTATTGCGTTGGAAACTAGACTCGACAAACTTCATTTTAGAATTTTGTTTCACTTCAAAACACTTCATATGCTAAGAGATATTCGTCCCTCAATTTGGACCAAAATTTTCACACAACACTTCACCCATCCTTTCTCCAAAGTCGTACTACTCCATTTCTTCCACTCATTTCCTTATAAAGCCTTCTGATATACCTTAAATACATTCTTCACTCATTAAATATACTTAATAATGCTTGCACCTTACATTCCAAAGTGGTTTTACTTAACCATAACTCAACGTACTTATGTTTGAAATTTGATAAATGCTTCTTCGAAGATGCGGGTGTAACAGTTTTGTTATTTTATATGATTCTCATTACATTTTTTTTATTTTGGTGAAGAATGACTAATGCTTCGAAAAATATTGTTTCTGAGCTTAACAAAGGGTTGAAACTCAAACTATGAAATATGGAGCTTGAAAGTTCAGTATGTGAAGGAAGAGCAAGAGGCTCTGGAGGCTATCAATAATGTCATGAATGAGCCTGAGGATGGCAACACGATTTAGCATAGGCGTGACGGTGAAGCATATTATGCTTGGAAGAAAAAGGACTCCACTGCTCGCATTACGTTGCTAAGCACCTTGGATGATGACATGCTAAGGGAGTTCAAGTATCACCAAAGGGCTATGAAACTTTGGATTGCTTTGAAGAATAGGTTTGGTACTTGTCCTATTGCAAGGCTAAGATCCTTGACAATCAAGTTTGACTCATATAAGAAACGCCAAGAGCATTCAATGAAAATGCATCTGAGGCAAATGAAAAATATGATTGGGAAGTTAAAAGATGTTGGTCATGTGTTGACCGATGAACAACAAACTCAAGCTGTCAAACGCTCTTTGCCTAGTTTGTGGGATCATATGAAGATGCACTTGACTCATAATGAAAGAATCACAACTCTGGAAGATGTTCGGAGGCATCTTGAGTTCGAGGAGGAACGACTTGAGGCTGCAAAGCCAATAGCTGAGTTGCACATGGCAAAAACCTCCAAAAACAAAGGTGATCCAAAGTGAAAGAACTGGGGAAAGAAGAGAGGGCCACCTCAGACTCAACCAGTTCAACCTACTAAACGAGCAAAGACTGAAAAAGGAAAGAACAGATGTCCCAAATGTGTCAATGTTGCTAAAGTGAAGTGCTATAATTGTGACAAGAAGGGTAAATATGCTAAGGATTGCTCTGAGCCTCCTAGAAAGGTATTTCATAAAATTCAAATTAGTGAACTTTGTGTTTCTAGTTCTGTTTTACCAACTGAATCTATTCCTTTGTGGATTGTAGACTCGGGAGCAACGGACCACATAGCTTGGGAGCGCAATGCCTTTGTTGAATTTCGGCGAGTTTCACATGGAACAAAGTGGATATATGTGGGAAACAACAATAAAGTTACTGTTAAAGGGATCGGTACATGCAAGTTACTCCTGCATGGCTGTCGAGACCTAATTCTACATGATGTCCTTTATGCACCGACAATTCGTCAGAATGTTATTTCAGTCTCTGTTTTGCTTAGGCTAGGATTTAGCTTATTTTTTTCATGACACTTAGCTCAAGTTGACTTACGATTCAACATTATTTGGTTTTGGTCATTTGGATTATGGTTCATTCAATAATAATGCCATTTTTTCAATGTTTGCTTCTACAAATAAATATGATAGTGATGTACACATATGGCATGCTAGACTTAGTCATAGTGGCCCACAAAGAATGCAAAGGCTAGCGAAATAAGGTTTGCTTGCCAACATTGAACATATGGAATTGTCCACTTGTGAAAATTGTCTAGCGGGAAAATCTGCACGAAAACCTTTCGGTAAAGTGACTAGAGCTGAATATCCTTTGTAATTAGTCCATTCTGATATCTGTGGGCCTATGAATATTAGAGCTAGGCATGGAGCAAGTTATTTCATTACATTTATTGATGATTTTACCCGTTACAGTTATGTCTATTTAATGTCCCACAAATTTGAAGCAATTAGTTGTTTCAAACGCTCTATGAGCTCAGTGGAAAATCAATTAGACAAGAAGATAAAAGCTCTTCGAACTGATCATGGCTGGGAATGCTTATCGACTCAATTTAGTGGGTTATGTGACGAAAAGGGAATAGTTCATCAGTTGACTATCTCAAATAATAGTTCATCAGTTGACTATCCCAAATACTCCACAACAAAATGGTGTTGCGGAGAAAAGAAATAGAACACTCCTAGAAATGGTTAGGTCAATGATGGCACAAGCCAACCTCCCAATTAACTTTTGGGGTGATGCTTTGCTTACTGCCACCTATGTACTTAACCGAGGGCCTACAAAATCAGTTGCAACCACTCTATATGAGTTATGGACTGGAAGACATCCTTACCTGAATGTATTAAGTCCTTGGGGTTGTGCTGCACATACACATGAATCCTCTCACAAATATTCCAAATTGGGCCCGAGAGGAAAGAAAAGTAACTTTATAAGGTACTCCGAAACCTCAAAGGGTTATGTGTTTAAAGGTCAGCAAAATATTGGGAGTGTAATTGAATTTGAATCACGAGATATCACATTCTTAGAGAATGAGTTTCCTAAGAAGGGAGAGGTAGGTCAAGACCTATCATTGTTTGAGCAAGGGGATCAAGACGTACAATGATCTCTTCATTCGAGTGGGAGTATTGTAGCATATGATGAATTAGTTTCTCATCAGCAACCTCTTCTATCATCAGGTGCGAATGAAAGTAATCATTCTACACTTAATGAAGGTGACCAAATGGATCTTGTTCCAAGTGGGAGCGAGATGGTCACCGATCTTGTTTCGAGTGGGAGCAGGTTGAGTGTTCTTGATACGAGTGGGAGAAATGTCGATCAAAATGGGAACAACGATGAATCACAAACTAGATGTGGTTCTTGTAAAAAGACTCCCCGCTGATGATTTGACATGGAAGACGGTGAATTATTTATGATGCTCCTGCAAGATGAAAATGAGCCTAAAAATGTAAAAGCGGCTCTCTCATGCCCTTCTAAGGACAAATAGACAAAAGCAATGGAAGATGAGTTGGAGTCTATGAGAGTCAACAAATTTTGGGGACTAGTTGACCTCCCTGTGACGCAAAACTATTGGGAGCAAATGGGTTCTCAAAATAAAGCTCAAAGCTGATGGCACAGTTGAAAGATATAAGTCTCGAATAGTGGCAAAAAGGTATACATAGCAGAAAGGAATAGACTATGACGAGACTTTATCGCCTGCTATTAGGTTTACCTCTGTTCGTCTTGTTCTAGCTATAGTTGCAATCTTGGATCTTGAGTTACATCAAATGGATGTAAAGACTGCCTTTCTCAATGGAGAATTGGATGGAGAAATTTATATAGAGCGACTTGATGTTTCATTGAAAAGGGCCACGAACAAACGATTTGTAGATTTTTGAAGTCTATTTATGGCCTCAAACAATCTTCAAGGCAGTGGTATATACGTTTTCAAAATGTTGTCGTATCCAATGGTTTTGCCATGATGGATGAAGACCATTGCGTTTATACCAAAAGATCAAGAAACAATTTTGTGATTTTAATTTAACATTGTATGTAGATGACATACTTATAGCTGTAAATGATAAGGAGTTCATTACTGAGATAAAGTCGTGGTTATCATCCCAATTTGAGATGAAAGATATGGGTGAAGCTGCATATATTCTTGGAGTTAGGATTTCAGGAGATCGTCCAAAGAAACTATTGTATATCTCCCAAGAGAATTACATTAGAAAAGTTCTTGAACGATTCAATATGCAAAAATAGTAGCCCTGTTAATACTCATATCAATAAAGGCCATGCCTTATGTAGTCAAATGTGCCGTAAGACTCCTGAAGAGAAAGAACAAATGAGCCGAGTTCCTTATAGGAGTGCAGTTAGAAGTCTAATGTATGCTACGGTGTGTACTAGAACTGATATATATCAAGCAATTGGCTTGGTAAATAGATATAAAACCGACCTAGGTTTAGCACATTGGCAAGCAGTAAAGAGAATCATGACATATCTGAATGGAACAACTGATTATGCGCTTTGTTACCAAGGTGACAAATATATGTGATTAGTTGGCTACAGTGATACTGATCATGTAGGAGATCTAGACGAGAGGAAGTATACCTCAAGATATGTTTTCTTACTTAGTGATGGCGCCATATCATGGAGTAGTAAGATACAATCATGTATATCACTATCTACTACGGAAGCTGAATATATGGCTCTCGCATCAGAAGCACAAGAAGCTGTTTGGTTGAAAAGGTTCCTGGAACACTTATTGGATATCACATAAGATGCTGAGCCAGTATTAGTCTACTGTCTACTGTGACAGTGAGGTTTCAATTTCCACTACCAAGGACCCTAAGTTTCATTGCAAAACCAAACACATAGATATCAAGTATAACTATGGGAGAGACATGGTTAAATGCAAGGTAGTGAACCTGAAGTATGTGTCTACAAAAGATATGTTAGCAGATCCATTGACCAAGCCTTTGTCTAGAGATGCATTTGTGAGACACACTAGGTCTCAAGGCTTGCGTAGATTTTAAGATACTTCATATTTGTTTTTTATTTCCCCATGTTCACAAGACTGATGTTCTTTAATTATCAATAAAGTTGATTAACATACATACATATTTTAATTGTTGAATATTATGTGCATTCGTTACTTTTTTTTATAAGTATGTCGAGTAGACAAGAGGTTGACCTTCTCACACAGGTAACCGCCTCCTTATCTTAGTGATGAGACTGGATTTTAAGAAAAATTATCAAATGGATAATTTAAGAGCTATCAACTTAAAATCATGAACGTCGCATAAATAATGACATAAGGTCGTTTAGGTGAAAAGCATTCACCTAGTCTACTTAGTGAGCCAAATGTGAGTTAAAAATAATATAGTAGATCAAGGAACTCAAATTTAGATACTTATGGTGTCTAAATATCATCTGTGCATGATTCTTTACGAGATCAAGGCATACGCTCCCTGGGAAAGGAGAAAATGTTGTAGCATGTGTTTCATACCATGTGTGCTAATGTCGACCAATTGGGTTAAGATAAATCTATTCTCAACTTATTGTTGTGTGAGACCCCAAGCCTTTATGGTGGCTCAAGATTTGTGCCCTTTGTGACTCGGATCAGATATTTGAGACTTAGTTTGATGTTAGCTATCTTAGTGTGTTTTCAAAAGACCATACACACAGATTCGGTCTGGCGGAGTATATCTAGAAAAGCAGTTAACCTAATGTTAAGAGGATCACGAAAAGAGGAAGATCATTGATGGAATCTCATTAATTTGTATTTACTGGTGCACCAATTATAACTTATGAGTTACAATTGTGAATACAAGAAATAATGATATATGAGATTTTGAGATTATATCAAATGTGATCCATATGATCTGGGGTAATGCATACTTTATGATCTAATTGCAGGTTTGCGCTCGATGGGAGTGTACTCCTAACAGATGTATAGCCCTTAGCTCTCACAGTATGCTGGTCACACGGTCTACTTCCCTGTATGAATGATTGCGGAGATGAGTTGAGAACATGTTTCTCAGTTTAGATGAGCACTCCCACTATGTGTGAGTGGGAGATGTAGGAAATTTGGGTCCACCCATAAGGGGTGCTTAAGGCCCATTAGGGTAATTAAACTTAGCCCTAGTATTTCCTATAGAATAACACTTACGGTGTAAAATAAAAAATACTTCTGCAATATTTTTCTGCTCTTCTCTTCTCTACAATGTATTATTAGGGTTTAGACTGTGGTTTAGGGGGTTGCTACAATATAACGTGACAACCACAACGGCCAGTAATTCCAACCCCTATTCGACTTCCGCTTCCGCTACACGAAGAACACGTAATTTCTCCTTTTATGGTTTACGCACTATCTAATTAGTTTAGATTAATATGTTGTGTGTAATCCTTCACTTTGATTGCCCAAAAATTCAAAAGAATGAGAAGCTAGCCCTGAAGAAACTATACACAAGCAATTAGCAGCAAGGAGAACAACAAAACAAGTTTGGTAGAAAAAGGAAAACCAGACTGTAATCCCTGATCTAGAATTACCAAGTTTATTTTTTTTTCCCGATTAATTTTCACCTGAAAAACATTAATTGAAGAAACCCCCTTGATAAAAAAACCACCTTGGGAGGGGCCTCGGCGTTATTGACCAGTTCACTTGGTGCGGGTTCCACGTTCCTCGTGTCTTTATTTTTCTCTATTTAGAGGCATAACATTCCCTTAATACTCCTCTTAGAAAGAGAAAAAAATTATCGAGTGCCATTTAGTTTGATGATGAAGACAAAATTATTGTTTCTTGAAACAGTTGAAAATGACTAACAAGACCTACTAGCAATATGGTTTACAAATATCCTTTACATATGCTTCTCGTTCAATATTTGAAATAACTAAAGAATATAACAGTACTGAGAAGAAAGTACTCTTACAAGTTCTTTGCTACTCGGTTGTCTTGATTTTAGTTTTCTCAACCTTTGTATTTCTTGCATCCTTAATCCACTTCCTGACTATCACCACTAATGCCAACAACCTTTGAAAATCTGTGCGAGCCATTCTTCCAATTGTATATCATAGAAATTGGTCCAATCACAATTAAAAATTCACCTTTATTAGACATGAAAAAGGGTGGATAGAAACAATTATGGTACTCCATATCAGGATAATTGAAGGTAAACATCATCTCCCAAAATTCTTTAACCCCATACTCATTCATGGCCCAAATATCTATCTGCATTCCCTTATACTCACAAAAAAGAGAAAGATGATTTCCCAATACTCCTGACCACAATTTAATATATCCTTCTCGATAGACGGGATGTTCCACCTTTTCCCATTTCTGACCAGCCAAATCAAAGGATATGATGCTCCCACCCTTACACATATCAAAACCAGGAGTTTTAGTAGCCCAACGAAGTTTTCCCTCTACAAACTTACCTGAAACAATTACTAGCTCCCCACTTGGACAATCAGCTACAGTTTTTCAAGAATCAGTCTTTAGATTGTATTTTTTGATCTCATCTTTATCTGAAGTACCAAATTTATCACAAATAGAAATGCCCACTAACTTATAATCTTCATGGATCTGAGCATATCCAAAACCATATCCTTGTGGCCGGACAACCCTCAGACTACGTTTAGGATCAGTGTTTGAAAAGGCGGGGGCGTAAGGCCGGGCGTTTTTGACATTTGTCTCAGTGAGGCATAAGCCCTGAGGCACGAGCGTAAGCCCATCGGTATTTAATTTTTTGTATTTCATAAAATAATATAATTACAATAAATATTTTTAAATAGGTAAAATTACATTAAAAACAAATTTAGTGTTGCCTTTTTTTTATTTTTCATACTTGTTGCCTTTTACTTCATATAGTAACATTAGTATTCATATTAGTGAGGATCAATTCAAGTCAATAAGATATTAGCCATGTGTTTTAAAGACATTACCTAGGATGTTATTGTAAAAATTTTATTTAATAATATGAAGATTTGAGTAGTTTAGTTCAAAGTTTTAGAACATTGCTCTTAAGACATACATAGTGTTTTTTCTTTCTTTTGTTACATATATATTGTACTTCTTTTTACAATATTCAATATTATCTAAGAGAAATTTAAACCATAAAATTCATCGGTAAAACTTTTTGGGGCCTAAAGCAAAAATTTTACCAGCCTCACCCTCTAGTCACCCCTGCTTACAACTTGTAATTATATATAACATATTTTTACAAGTATAAATAATACAATGAAATAAAAGTTATTATGGAATACATATCAACTCTAACATCTTAACTTTCAAACAATGAAAGAATCACAATTTCTTAAAACAATATTATAATCATACTATTCATTTTATATCAATAAACTTTATCAGTATTATAATTAAAACGTAACTTCTTGATGAATAAAATTAAAATTACTTTCAAATAGCGAAGTAATAAAATATGATAAATTTAATACGTAGGACAAAAGACCAATGACAAGTGAAAATGTACAAATCGGTTATGGTATTTTTAAAAGAAATATTAAGTGATATTCACCCTTACAACGTTCTCAAATACTAGTAATTATGCAATACTACAACTTGTTATTTGAGTTACACCCAATCTTCTCATTTATATGGATGAAAAACTATAAAGTATCATTCATTTGTTAAAGAATTATGAAGGTTAATGATTTTAATTAAGGAATTTAACATATAATTTGTGTAAAAACTATTAGGCGAGCCCCGAGTGTTGGGCATTAGGAGGGTTTAGGGCGTATAGTCGGGGGCTTAGATCGTAAGTCTCACAGGAACTAAGCCCTGAACGTGAGCCTCGGGGTGTTTTGCCAGTGCCTCGCCCTAGACGAGTCCTGAAACTGTCTTTTAAAACACTGTTTAGGATCAGGCAACTTACGGTACTTCCTAAATGAGGGATTCCATAAAAACAATCCATTTTTCTCAATGGAAAGACAAATCATTCCATTTATAGACCCTACAATCCAATCAGAATCAGGACATTTCTCATAACATCCATAGGAATCCGGGGGATAATGCAAGTAAAATGACTGAACAAAAGATTTACGGAAGATATCCCGAAGGCTACAATGTTCAAACACGTAATAATCTAGTTGAAAATCCAAGAAAAGCATACAGTAGCCGCATTCCTTCTTATTAGCAGATACGATGAGATGGGCCTTGATGAATCTAGGGCTAGAGATCAAAGCAAGCCAAGATTTTGAGACAGACTTTTATTGCAAGATTAATTTCACTGTAAGCCTCGAAAGGATTTCAACGACGACTTCATCTGGCAGAAAATGGATTGTCAAGGTTGATTCTTCCATTAAAGTTAATGGAAGATGAGAATAGTTTGTGGCTTTGCTCCAAGAATCAACCTTGCCAATTGAGTCTTTCATTGAAGTTGATGGAAGATGACAATGGTTTGCTGCAATTTGGGTATTGATGGGAGCCATCATCTCCAGCAGATTCCATTTTGGTTGAAGTAATTTGAGTGATTGAAATTGGATTGTTTAACAGAGAAGAATGTTTCCAAGAGATTCTGTGTAATTAGTGAGAGCCCAACAACTCTCTTTATGGAATTTGAAACTCACAACGGAATAAAGCGGGGGCGGATATCAATACAACATTGGATTCGTATCCGAGAAAGAAATGACGGTTGAGATTCATTTGTTATGAATAGATTTGAAATGAGAACACCTCTTTTTTTCTCCAAAAAATGTGATTATAGTGTGAGTTTTGTAAAGCCTAAAATTTATCTGTAGCTTGAATTTGAATATCTTGGATGAATTTAAAATATATCTATCGTAACTAATTAATTAATCCAATAGGGTATATATATATATATGCCTGCCTGTAAAAGGGTAGTTTAGTTTAAACCAAGTGACACCTTAAGAAGAAACGACATGGATATTAAAATATATTTTAATTGAACTATGAATTGTTTTCAATTGAAAGATAAAGTTTTAAACTTGAATTTAATCCCTACAACTTTGAAATTTAGGGTATGTTTGGAAAGCCACCTGGATATTAGAATTGGTGTAATTACAAGGGTACTAACGACACAACCTTAATTACACAGTATATAGTAATTAGGATGACATGTTTGTTTATCATAATGTAATTACAGTGTACTGTTTGGTTGTACAAGTGTAAGTGTAATTACATAATTTGACTAAATTTTAAAAATTAAAAGTTAATATTTGACAAATGTGCTCCTTTACAAGTGGTATTAAATTAGGCATTCCTGAAAATATATTAATTAGTAATCATATATAAGTAATTGTTTCTAGAAAATATATTAATTAATAGTCATATATAAGTAACTAATACTCCAGCATAAAAAATAAATGATATATAGTTTTCAAATCAATAAAATTTAAATTTAATTGTTTATAAAAACTAAAAGCACACATTTTGTAAGACATCCACGTCATGCAAACACCTATTATCCAACATTATTTTCCTCTTTGTTTATATTCTTTGGCCAATACTAGATACCCGAGGCCCGTGCCAGCACAGACCCAACATACTTCATAATTTTATTTTACAAAATAACCTTATGGGGTTTCAATTTTTTTTAAAATACATTTTTAAGAATATCACGGACCATATGATTGAGAAAAAGATTAATATTTATAAATATAAGGCAATAATCCGCTATCAGTAGTGGTTTATTCTATAAAACAAAAAGAATAGTCTTACAAAGTATAGGGAGAAACAAAACAAACAACAAAAAATAACTTGGCCAATATCCAGAAAAACTAAGCTAAAGAAAATAGGAAATAAGCAGTAGCAGGATGAGTGCATGCAGTCTAGTTGTCTTCGTAACGACCCGATCTATCGTTTTGAGAATTGATGCTCTGTTTGCGTCTCGTCTATTCCAGAAGTTCCGTAACAATTATTTTGACTTGCTTGCAAAATTTGAAGTCAAACGGATATCATTTGGTTCATTTTGGGAGAAGGTTTCATTTTGGAAATCCCCATATTTAATTATTTAAATTAAATTCTCATTTTGGGAAAATGTGCTTTGATTGGCAATTTGAATATTTTGTTAGATTTGTAATATAATTTATGACCTGTAGAAATTGACGGAACTAATTTTAGAGTTAGTTTTGTTGATTTTTGTCAATTAAGTCAGGTTGAGCATTTAATAAACCTGTTATGGTGAAAATATGGTCACGGAAAGAAATAAGACCCGGATTGGAAACTTGTTGATTCTGTTTGCCTCGTATGATCATTTGTGACATGTAGGAACTTTCAGAGTTGGATTTGAGACTTCGTTTGGTCAAGTTTGGGTGTTTGAATCATTGGCGTAAGTCGAATGCCTCCGACATTTTGGCATACCATTACATCCATTTGATATTAGAATGGAGTTTCAATTGTTGTGTAGATGTGTATTGAAATTTTTGAGCCATAGGAACTTGAATCGTCGAATTCCGACATCGTATGAGGGAGTTATGGTCGTTTTAGCGCGGACAACTGTTGTTGGTTTCTGGTGAGTTCGTAAATGCGAACTTTTGGTCGCAAATAAGAGATCTGGTCGCAAATTTGGTGGTCGCAAAAGCAAAGATCTGGTTGCAAATGCGAAGACCTTGGTGTTCAAATCAAATTAGTATTTTCATCATATCTTGAGTTCTAACGCTCCAATTTGGGCGATTTTCGCTACGTTCTTCTTGCTATCGGGGGGGGGGGGGGGGGGGGGGAGGGGGAAGTATTTGAGCCCCAAGGATAAGAGAATGAAAAATTTCGATTTGGGGATTGATTCATTGATGGAATCGGGTGATTTTATGGAACTATACTATAAAAGTTATGGGTAACTCGGTTTTCAACTAAAATTCCAGTTTTTCCCTTAGGGGCTCAAGGTTACCCTTTTCGGTGACTTTTTGGACCCTAATTATTAAGACAGCAATATGGGTGTCTACGAACTCGCATTTAATGTAGAATTTAGATTGGACAGATTGGACCATTCAAAGGCACTCCAGAAGGGGAAGGCTCGACTTTTATTGTTCGTGGCTCCTGCTCTACTTCGAGGTAGGTTACGGTTTATTTTTTAAACTCCGATTGGAGAACGTATACAGTTTATAAATACTGAACGGGTATTGAGCTCGAAAGGGGGTCCCACCTTAGTGAATATGATGAGCATTTGGGTGGCTACCGGTGCATTTGTTAGGGTAATTAATGTAAAGTAGTGTGTTGTGATAGGGTATGCATGTTGGGCCTACGGGCAATGGTTGTGGTGATAAATTAACTGGTTTGGTATTGTTGTTATTTATGTGAGTTGTGATTGTAACTTCCCATGCTTTTGGGATAAGGTTTGACCCGTAATATGTTGAGATAATAGAACCAATACGGGAGGTTTAGGAAGTGTTTTGAAGCCTAGTCAGCTCATAAGAAGATACTTTGGACAAAGCAAATTCAGAAGCCACTTTATGGAGCATGTTTTCAAGTGGATTTGCAGAAGGGCTTATTGCAAGCTAGAATAACCCCTTTGTTAATTGGGAATTAAGGAAAACTTCCTTAATTAAAGTTGTAGACTTTTAAAATACCTTTCCATCCATATATTGTGGAGGTCAATTGGAAATATGTACAAAAAGTTGTAGTCGTTTTACTAAAAGGGTCACAGAGCAGTTCGCTGGACAAGCGTCTGCAACACAGAACCGAAATGCGACGCAGATGGCCATCTGCGATGCATTTGGGTCAAAATTTCTGTCACAAAGTTTCTGACTTTCTATTTCGAAGTGCGTTAGCATCTGCGACGTAGATGCCAATGCTGACGCACCCGAGGTTTATTTAAAGTGTGTTTTTCCGAATTTTTATTCTATATTTTAGTTTTCCCATGCCCTAGCACAACTTTTCTCTCCTTTCCTCATTTTTCCACATCAAGGTAAGTCTCTCCCATGTATTCTTAAGTAATTCTAACACTTATATATGGATTCCTAACTAGATTCTACTCTATAATCATGGTGTTCTCAAGAAAACCCTTATCAAGATTTCAAGATTAAACTTTTGGGTTTCTTCTTCAAAAGTTCAGATCCTCTCTTCAAGTTTTAGAGCAATTAAGATATGTGAGGCTAACTCTCTACATGTGGGAGCGTTATTAATCTTCCCCATGCCTCGTTCATCATGATTATTACAACTTACAACAGAAATAGAGATTACGCCATGGTTCATGAAAAGTTCAGAATTTCTATCCTTTGAAAATATAGTTTGGTAGTTGTTCATGACGGTCATTCTAAATATTGTGCACTCACAATGTAATCAGTATAGATTCGTGTTTGATATCCCATGAGTCTCAGTCATGAAAAATTAGTACACTTATGAACAATTAATGCTTTAAACTCCATAATTCGTTCATAAGTACATATCTCAGTCTGGTCCTATCCAACATTCCAATATCATGTAACTGAGTATGATTCAGTATTTCAGCATCATGTATTGTAGTATGATTCTCAGGTCCTGATTTTAAATACTCTAATGTTGAACACCTGTATTTGGGCCAGATGCCGCAGTTTATGCTTTATGCATCTTTGGGCCTGAGGCTGCAGTTATGTATACGTATACTCGGGACCAAGGCCGCAGGTTGTGCACATATATATTGGGCCTGAGGCCGTAGCTTATTTACTCAGATAAATAGGTGGTTTCTCATTAAGAACAGGGAGTACTTATGTTCAGTTACAGTTTCCAGTTATATATATTCTCTCAATTAGTTTTACATACAATTGCAATTCAAATGTACTAACGTCCCTTTTTGCCCAAGGCGTGCATCTCGTGATGCAGGTAACGATTTATAAGTTGGCGATTCTGCTTACTACGACATCTCGTATTAGTTATTGGTAAGCCCTAGTCTTTCGGGGCATTATCCCTCTTTTTCAGTCTTTATAGTATTTCAGCTTGTGAGGTATGCCGGGGACCTTGTCCCAATAAACAGTTAGCATTTCAGTATTCTTTAGAGGCTTCGGAGACTATAGTCCAGTTAGTTAGATGTTAGCAGGCTTTTATGTGTTAGCCTTGTCAGCTACTCGTTTATACATGCGGAATATTCAGTGCTTTCCACATTTATGACATTTCAGTCAGACTCCTTAGTGGATCAGCATATGTGTGTTTATATTCAGCTTATAGTTATACCACATGTTGATCCAGCTAGCCAGTTGGTTCATTCGGTCACATATAGTCAAGCACCGAGTGCCGTTTTATGCCCAGGCCATGGTTTAGGGCGTGACAAAGCTTGGCATCAGAGCACTAGGTTCAAGAGTCCTAGGAAGTCTATGAAGCCCTGTCCTGTGGGGTAACTTTTATGTGCACGCCACACATGTAAATAATTGACAACCAAGACATCTAGGATCGTCCCACTTCTTTTATACTCTAAATTGTGCAGTTAGAGCTCTGCTTTCAGGAATCCTTCTAACTCGTGCGAATTATGTAATTTAGAAAAGTACACCAAGAGGACTTCAGTTACTAGCCAGAGTGGCTAATGTTGCCCGAGAGAAGGACACTCTGGCCCCGGGAGTTGCATCTGGCTCAGCACCCCTAACTATACCCCTATTTGCTACCAGAAGGCCGGCGGAGGTCCTAGTTACTCCGCCGCCTAGTGCGCCAGACATGGATGTCAGGGGAGCTATCTAGTTGCTCACCCAGATTGTTGCTACTCAGGCTCAGAGCCAAAGAAGGTGCTATTGATAGGATGGGTAGTTCCAGGTTCAGGGAATTCCTCAACATAAAACCTCCAGTTTTCACAGGGTCCAAAAAAGATGAGGATCCGCAAAACTTCATTGATGATGTTCAGAAGATATTTTGAGTGATGCATGCTACAGACACAGAGGCAGCAAAGGTTGTTGCGTACCAGCTGAAGGATGTTTCTAACACTTGGTATGAAACATAGGAAGAGTCCCGAGGGGATGATGTGGCTCCTGTGACTTAATACGAGTTTGCAGACGCGTTTCTTGAGCATTTTCTATCTATTGAGGTCTTGGAAGCTAAAGATTTAGAGTTCGAGAGACTCAAACAGAATGAGATGAGTGTGAACGAGTACTAACTCAAGTTCGTTGCTCTGGACAAGTAATCTCCAAAAATGGTATGTGATATGAGGTCCAAAGTTAGGCGGTTTGTGTTGGGGCTTTTAGAGGATTTGTTTGTTGATGCTAATATAGCTGCTCAGAACAATGACATGACCATTACTAAGATGGTTGCCTTTTTTCAAGGGAATGAAGACAGGATAAAGGAAGAAGAGAGGCTACAGAAAGAGAAGGATAGGAAATTCAACGAGAGAGCTATGTAAATGAGTTCCTAGAAGTGTTCCTTGTCCTCAAGTCCCTCCCGATAGGGAGATTGAATGTGAAATTGATCTACTTCCAGCTACTAAGCTGATATCCATTCCGCCATACAAAATGGCTCCAGCAGAGTTAAAGGAGCTAAAATCCAAGTTGAAGGATCTTTTAGATAAGGGATTTATACGGCTAAGTGTCTCACCTTAGGGCGTACCGGTCTTGTTTGTTCGAAATAAGGATGGGTCTTTGCGTATGTGCATTGACTATCAGCAGTTGAATAAAGTTACCATCAAGAACAAGTATCCTCTTCCCAGAATAGATTATTTAATTAATCATCTTCAGGGTGCCCAGTAGTATTCCAAGATTGACCTCAGGGTACCATCAATTGAAGGTTAAGGAAGTTGATATTCTTCAAATAGCTTTCAAGACTCGTTATGGGCATTTCAAACTTTTGTTGATGTCGCTTGGTTTGACGAATGCACCAGCAGCTTTCGTGGACCTTATGAACTGGTCTTCAAGCCTTATCTTGATTTGTTTGTTATTGTGTTTATTGATGATATCCTCATTTATTCCCGTAGTGAGTCTGACCATGCAAAGCATCTCAGAATCGTGTTGCAGACACTACAGGATTGCAAGCTATATGCCAATTTTTCTAGGTGTAAATTCTACTTGAAATCAGTAGCATTTCTGGGCCATGTCATCTCAAGTGGAGGCGTGAAGGTGGATTTTCAGAAAATAGAGGCAGTGAAGAATTGGCCTAGACCTACCACAGTATCCGATATAAGAAGTTTCTTGGGTCTAGCAGGCTATTAAAGGAATTTTGTAGAGGGATTTTCCTATATCTGGTCCTCTTTGACTAGACTTAATCAGAAGAAGGTCAAGTTTCAGCGACCAGACGCTTGCGAGAAAAATTTTGAGGAGTTGAAGAAGAGGTTGACTTTAGCTCCAGTCTTGACGCTATCGGAAGGAACTGAAGGGTTTGTTGTTTATTTTGATGCCTCTGGGTTGGTCTTAGTTGCGTGTTAATGCAGCACGGTAAAGTTATCCCTTATGCGTCCATATAGCTCAAGGCTCACGAGAAGAATTATGGGACTCATGACCTTGTATGAAGTGCATGTTGATATTTTCACCCATCACAAGAGTCTCCAATATATTTTTCAAGAAAACAGAGCTGAATCTTCATCAAAGGAGGTGGCTCAAATTGCTCAAGGATTATGATGTGATATCCTCTGTCATCCGAGGAAAGCAACTAGTGTAGCCGATGCTCTCAGTCGGTGTTCTATGGGTAGTTTAGCTCATGTTGAGGCGGACAAGCGAACTATGATGAAGGATGTCCATCGCTTAGCTAGTCCAAGAGTTTGACTTCTGGACTCCGAAGATGGTGGGGTTGTTGTTCAGAACAGGGCTGAATCCTCCTTAGTAGCCGAAATGAAGGAGAAACATTTTAGTAATCCCTACTTGTTGCAGCTAAAAGAGGGGATTCACAAGCATAAGATGATGACTTTTGAACAAAAGGGAGATGATAGTACTTTGAGGTACAGAGGCACACTAGGCGTTCCAAGCGTAGATGGGTTTAGAGAGCTGATTATGTCTTGTAACGACCCATCCGGTCGTTATTTAATATTCCACCAACCTATGCCCAACCTAGGTCTAGCGTCGTAAATAATAAGCTCTATGATGTGATTTAAGGGTTAAAAGTGGGAAAAATCAATTTCGGGAAGAATTCAAAAACTGTGGGCCAAGGAAGGACACGGACCGCTATAGCGGTCAGGGGACCGCCATAGCGGTACCGCTATAGTGGCAATTTGACAGTCGCAGCGGTCCATACGAAATAGTGACCGCGTTTTTGGTCACTTAGTTTATTTTTCTCTCATTTTCCAATAAAAGACTCCCAAAGGTTGCTCCTAGGCTTCCATATGAAAGAAAACCCATGTACCAAGAAAAAGAGACCTTTCTAATTTCCTCCCCACCATTCCCTAACACTATTACCTTTCATGGATTCGAATGAAAGCTAGAAAGGCGAGAAATTCATGGAGATTCAATTAGTTGTTCGTCAACAAGGTTGGTTATGGTTTACTTAAGTTAGACTTTGATTAGTGAATCGTATATACTTTTAGACTTGAAGGGAGACTGCATGATTAGGTCTTCGGACATGGAGTTGGGTTGGACATATTCTATAATGTAATCGAAATCTTGTGTAGATAGTGGCTAGGGTAACAATGAATGGTTATTGATTTGAGTACTATTATCAATGAGAGATATTTCGTGTTTAATTTATCCCTAGGAGTGCGTGATTTCCGTCTTTGTTTCCAGTTATATTGAATTATTCACATGACTGCCTTTCTTGTAGATAAGAAATTTGTATTGAGAGGTCCGAGTAAGTCAGACTAACACAGCTCCCATCGAGAGCATGATTTATGACTTGCTGATTTATTGCATCATCGCATTACATTGCACTGGTTATGAGGAAATACAAGTAGCAGGAAAGGCTGAGTATGGGAAATTGAGTTGTCTAGTCTTTTAGCCATTGAGCTAGATACGAGTATTTTTATGATGTGGATCTGTGTCCAAGGTTCTTTCCGGAGCGGAGGATTTATGGCTTGGGTCCGAAGAGTGGATCCGGAGCGAGCGGTACATAGACACCATGGTTCCCCTGCAGGTCATGACTACTGAGCTATGACATTAGTTAGCGTGTGTGTACAGTGTGTTTGGGCCCTCGCATCGCATTCTGCATTGCACTACATCTCATATTTCTATGTTATGCACGTGTGGACTACTGTCGTTGGTATTGTTTATTTAGCTTTATGATTTACGTGAAATTGTGTATGGAGGGGTGGTTAATATAAGATAAGTGCAGTGGCGGACTTTCAAATAGTGAGCCATTCCCTAGGTGTATCGTATGGTAGTAAGTAAAATTGAGTAGGTGAACTTTATGGATAATTAAGGGTAGGAATTAGAGGGCAGGATAAGTGTGGAGATGAGAGTTAATAGGTTGAATGAAAGGAAAAGAACGGTTGTCATTAAGTAGAATACCCGTAATTCTTGAAAATAAAAGAAGTGAACAGCTGAGAATGGAAAGGTAAGTGGTGAGGGTGTAATAATCTTTATTGAGAATCTTGAGGTTCATTGACTTATCTGTTTATCTTATTGACTTTATACTGTGTTGTGTGAACTAATCTTAGTCGACCTATGATGCTTACCAGTACATGTAGTGTACTGATACTACTCTTGCTACGCTTTTTTGGGGTATATATATGTTGCAGGTTGTAGTTGAAGTTTCATCGTGTGGATTAACAGGCATTATCCTACAGCCTCGCTCATCTCACTCCAGGCAGAGGCTGGTGTCATTTATTTTGTCTTCCTGTACTGTAGGAGCTCTTGTACGTGTCAAGACTAGATCCCGAGAAATTCTTTTCAGTTTTATTGTATTTTAAAATAGAGTCTGTACAAAGATTTTACTTTAGTTTTGTGATTTTTGCAAGATTGTGGTCGCAACTGTTTAAAGTTTGGGTCTACTGGTAAGGGTTCGCCTACTAGGGTAGTTAATATGGTAGGTGCCCGCATGACCAGTGAGTTGGGTCGTGACAGTTGGTATCAGAGCCTAGGTTACCCGTCTCACAAGTACAAGAGCAATTATTTAGTAGAGTCTTGTGGAATGGTACGATGACTTCCGTGCCCATCCGCAAGAGGCTATATGACATCTAAAAGTTTCCGTTCATTCATTCTATTGTGCCGCCTCAAATCTGTCGTCTCCTAGTTGGATCCAGTTGGTATCTGGATGATCCCAATTGGTATCTTGGTGGGCTAATTGGTATTTGTCGATCCCAATTGGTGTCTCTCTATTCTGACTCGGGGAAGATATTCTGTAGCAGGTGCATAGTATTTTGTGGATGAACGCAACTTCTGTAATAATGTTGGTGTTATAGACTGGGTGCTGATCATGGAAATATTCACAACTTAATAGCGCATTCGTACTTGTAGGTGAAAACCCTGTTTTACGCACTAATCATTTAAGTAAACCCCTATGCGATCCGAGATGGAAGGCAAAAAGTTCCGCCCACTGGCACTGTAGCACCGCTGTAGCGGTGCGGGGACTGCTACAGCGGTCTCGCTATAGCAGGCGTTGGATTGCCATAGCAGGCCCAAAATTTCTTCAAGGGTCCGCTATAGTGACATACTCACCGCCATAGCGGTACCGCTGCGGCAATCACTACCATTTGATCAGTAGCCTTTCCTTCCTCCTCTGTTTTGCCAAGTTGTGTAGTTCATCGACAAACCAAGAAGAAATTGATTTCCAAAGCAAATACATTCATAGAAGCATCCGCCCAACTAGGGCAATTGCCTTACGAGCACCCTTAAACCGGGGCACATGCACCAAAACAAAATAAAAAATATCCAAATATGCCAAAAACAACCAAAAAACAAGCAAATTGTCTGAACATCAAAGCCCTACAAGGGCAAGTACTAACCAAAGCTAAAAAAACAAAAAAGGGGAGGGGGGGGGGGGGGGGGGGGGGGAGCTCTAAGCCACTCCTCAGCTAGTCGCCTCATCGCCACAATCCTCCGAGTCACTAGAGTCCTTGCTGCCAAGTCCAGACTCGCTGAGGAAGGAGAACTGGGAGGCATCGCTGGTAGTCACCTTGGGAGGCTTCATCTTCAGGACTAGGGCCTTCAAGAGACTCTTAATTCCTTTCCACATCTTCACTAGTAGCTTGTCCCTAGTCCGTTGCTTCTTCTTCTCCTCGTTCAAGTCATCCCAGAGAACTACATGGGCCTGGGCCAAGCATCCATAGGCGCCCTGCAAGGCATGCACAACCTCCCCCATCTTTGTCTGGGTCTCTATGTAACTCTTTATCTGCTCCGTAGTAAAATAGCCAGTACCCGCAGCACTGCTAGATGGCTCGAACTCCATGGAAGGTTGCACAAATCCTATCATAGCTGCCTTCACTGCAGCCATATCAGCCTCCATGCGCTCCAGGGTACACGGGGTCTGTGACTGACCACTCCCGCCTTGTGGGCCACCACTATCATCGCTGTCATCCGAGCCAATACTCTTCATTTTGTCCTTGCCCTGTGTTCCCTTGACCTTCAGTGGGTCAAAAGCGACATCACACTCCACATAGTTGTCCCCAGGCTCCATAGGCACCCCAGCATTACGGTAAAGATGGGTGATCAGGAAGGGAAACATCAAACTCGGGCCAGCCTTGGCCACAAAGCCCCGCCACTCCTCGATCACCTACATACCCACATTCACGGGAACACCATCTAGGATACAAACCACTACAAGGGCCCGCGAGTAAGTGACATCGATAGTATTGCTCGAAGGGAGAACCCATCGGCCAACGAGGTTTAACCACCTCCGGGCCTCAGGAGTAAAGTGTCTACTCTTAATAGCCAAACGGGAGACAACCTAGGTAGGGTTCTTTCTTTTTTATTCCCTTACCAACATCCTCACCAACCACGGCCTGTTTCTTTCAATGTCCTTTGCCCGAAGCTCATTTTGTAGATGTAATAACTCAATTTTAAATAAGGGTTTAGTTGGTAATTTTAGCTAAAAGGAATTTAAAAGAAAAGAAATTCGTAATTAGAATTAAAGAGAAAATAGAAAAAGAAGCAATTTAGTAGGCCAAGCCCAAAAAGGAAAAGGAAAAGGAAAAAAGAAAAAAAAAGGAGGGGCTTTAAAATTCTGATGGCTAAGCCATCAGACGTGAATCACTAAATTGCTGAAAGAAAAAAAAAAGGGGGAAACGTGCCAACAGAAGGAGAAAAAAACCAGTGGGACAAAGGAAAAGAAAGGGAGAAAAAGAAAGGAAAAGAGATGATAAAAACAAGAACTTTCATCCCAAATCATCAAGGTAATGACTCTAATCTTTTATTTAAGTTTATTACATAATTATGGGTGAATCTTTATGGTGAAAACATTGGGATATTTTGAGGAATTGAGAAAGTTTAGGTCTAGGGTTCTTCAACCAAAATCATTTATTTGAAAGGGCAAATAGCGTCGGATTTTAGACTTCTATATATTGTTGGAGTCCTCTCGTTAAGGCCTTTCCGAAAACATAAGTCTTGTCAGGTTTTGAACACATTGACCAGAGGGCGTTTTCGTCCTTTAAAATTTAACTTTAACCGTTTTAGCCTCTAAAAATATAGAAGTGATTTACCCTAAGGGTTTTTGACCATTCTAAATCCATTTTTGTGTAGTTTGAGGCAATCCGGAGACTCGAGAACGCAGTTTTTATTTACTAGGAAGTGTGCTTGAATTGTGAATTTGAGGTAAGTGAGACTTTAAGCTTTGGGTACTTGTTTTTCCAAACCCGTTTTGAAAACATGTTTTGGTCTACCTGGTCCATGTGTTGGAGCGAGCGTGTGCTTGGCAGAATCGGTGGTCCTTAAGGCCAACCACATATACTTTATTTTCAAGTAATCCAAAACTCTCTTTATAAATTATTTTGTGATGTGATATAGCTGTGAGCCATGATATTGGGGCATTGTGTATGCTTCCCTTAGCATTGTGTATGCTTCTTGATTATATTGGGGCATTGTGTATGCTTCCCTTAGCATTGTGTATGCTTCTTGATGATATTGGGGCATTGTGTATGCTTCCCTTAGCATTGTGTATGCTTCCTGACATATTTGGCACATTGTGTATGTTGCCGTGGATTCATAGCGTTGACTAACTCTTTAACTGCCACTTATGACGGTTCGTAGTGTAAATTGTGTTGAGATATATAATATATTTGATAAACAGTGGTTTGGACCTTGGTTGCTATTATATAATGATATATTCACGTGCATAATATTTTTGTGCTTGTTGTGTGTTTGTATTTAGTAACACTTGTTCCAGAGGTATTTGAAGTGGCGGGTCGAGGATCTTACTAGGTTATATTTATGTATAACTCACTCCTTACCTGCATGTCCATGCAGATACTGTCGTTGAGAATGAGGCTAGTAATTGAAGACTTCGTGAGTGGATTCTGTTGCTGAGGTAAGCCACCGCATTGTTCGTGGAGGCAGCCATTTCAGCTTTATCTAGTTTATTTCTAGTTATTTCTTTTATTTTGGGTCTACATGCTCGACACTCAAACTCATGTAACTCTGTTAGATGCTCCATGGTCTTAGCGTGGGATGTGGGCTAGAGATTGTTTTTATCTTAGCGTTGGTTGGTTTTTATCAATCGATTATGGATTTGGTTGGCGACTATTTCGCATTTTTATCATTAATAACGTTGTTGGACCTGCACTTATTTTCTTTTAGTGCTTTTATAAATGATTAAGAGTATGATATATGGTTCGCCTAGCGGGTGGTGCTTGCTGGGTTCCAATCATTTCTAGTGGGTATTTTGGGACGTGACAGTAGAGGGTTGGGCGGCCCATGAACGACATTAATGGCTTCAACACCCATTTTTATGTTAACCCCTCGGATAGCAATCTACGACTCCGGAACAGTCCAATCCACAGTAGGGAGCATAACATAGAACTCCTTGACCGAGTTACAGTTGACATTTTTGGGCTCCTCGACTAATGGACCCCAACAAATGCGGTGTAAAGTCGGATAGAACTCTCGGGCCAGCTACTCAACCCGGTCCAGAATGAAGGCCCGCTCGTGAAGCAGACCAAGTTCCATGAAATGCCTCTTACAAATATGGGCGGGGAACTTGACATAGGCGGGGGGAGCTGGGGGTTGTTGTCCTTGTTGTTATTGTTGTTGTTGTTATTGATCCGCCATAGTAAAGCGAGCGAGTTAGCCTGAAAAGGTGAAAAACAAAGTTAGAATAGCGTGGTTCAAAGAGTTAGCAGTGATAGCCCGTGCATGAAATAGTAGAAAAATCCTAAATTTCGTTTTTGCTAGAAGCAGCTCCGCTGCGGTGGTGGTATGGCCACTGCCGCGACAGCGGTAAGATGGCTGCCACAGCAGATAAGGCGTCGCCATAGCGGTGACTCGTCTTTGTAGCGAGCTCACTATAGCGAGCAGGTGACAGCTATAGCGGCCACTTCCCAACCGAGGAGGGCCGCTCCCAGCGATGGTTCCATCGCTACAGCGGTACCGCTGTAGCGGTGGAAGAACTACTGCAGCGGTCCCACTTTTTCCAGTCCGAAAATTCCTACCCCAACCTTTTTCAAACACAAGATTTCCACCATGATTTTCTCATTTTTGTCAAGGATCAAGTAGTATAATAGCATGCATGACTTTTACAATGTATTCTACCCTATTTCAACTGCCCTGGTTACCAAATTTTGAGCAAGAACATCCAAAAAATTGCACCACTACAAAACATTCCACCCAACATAAAACCACCCCATATTTAGCAGATCTTAAGTACAAAGTGTTGCTAAAACATTATGAACATGAAATAACCCTCCATGATCCAAGGAACTGCCCTCTCCAAGAACCAAAAACCTTTTTTTTGTTAGAAAAGCGAATTTCTTCCTAACCTAGCAAGTTAAGCATGAAAATTTCAAAAGATAAAGCCATAGATAAGTTATAGGAAAGCAAAAAAGAGCACATACTTTGAAATGGCGAGAGATCTGCAGACTTGGCAAGAAAAGTGAACTTTGGGGTGTAGAGAAAACTCACATTATCTTATCTGTTTTGTGTAGTATATTGGGAAATAGAAGGGTTGGGGGGAGGGTTATAAGGGAGTGGGGAGGGAGATGAGAGGGTTGAGTAATGTATAAGGGGGAAGAATTATAGTAGGGAGAAGGGAATTTTTCGTGTATGAGAGATAAGTGGGAAGTGGGAGGGTGAACTGAGCTCACCCATTTATTTTGATTCTGGCCGATGACCGCTGTAGGCGGCAAATTAACCACTGCAGCGGTACTACTATAGCAGTCCTCTAGCCGCTATAGCGGTGGCCTTGATATTTTTTTCTTTTCTTTTGTTTTGTGTCGAAGAATTTCCTTGCCCCTAGGTCAATAGCTTAAAATCCCATCTCCTATGCTGTTGGGCTAGGAAGGTGACCCTGACCTGACCCCACACCGTTCGGGGACGAGCGATAGTTTAATTGGTATCTGGTGTGATGACCCGTGCGGTCGTTAATTAATATTTCGCCAGCCCATGCCAAACCTAGGTCGAGGGTCGTAAATAATAAGCTCTATAGTGTGATTTAAGGGTTAAGAGTGGAAAAATCAATTTTGGGAAGAATTAGAAAACTGTGGGCCAGGGAATGATGTGGACCGCTATAGCAGTCAGCGAACCGCCATAGCGGTAGTTCGACTGCCGCAGCAGTCCACGCAGAACAGTGATCGCATTTTTTGTCACTTAGCTTATTTTTCTCTCCTTTTTCAATAAAAGACTCACAAAGGCTGCTCCTAGGGTTCATATGAAAGAAAACCCTTGTACCAAGAAAAAGAGACCTTTCTAATTTCTTCCTCACAGTTCTTTACGACTATTACCGCTCATGGATTCGAACGAAAGCTAGGAAGACGAGCAATTCATAGAGACTCAATTAGTTGTTCGTCAACAAGGTAGTTTATGGTTTACTTAAGTTAGACTTTGATTGGTAAATCGTATATACTTTTAGAGTTGACAGGAAACTACATGATTAGGTCTTCAGACATGGAGTTGGGTTCGACATATTCTATAATGTAACTGAAATCTTGTGTAAATAGTGGCTAGGGCAACAATGAATGATTATTGATGAGTGTACTATTATCAATGAGGGGTATTTCGTGTTTAATTTATCCCTAGGAGTGGGTGATTTCCGTCTTTGCTTCCAGTTATATTGAATTATTCACATGGTTGTCTTTCTTGTAAATAAGAAATTTGCATTGAGAGGTCCGAGTAAGTCAGACTAGCACAGCGACCATCGGGGGCATGATTTATGACTTGTTGATTTATTGCATCATCGTATTGCATTGCACTGGTTCTGAGGAAATATAAGTAGCAAGAAAGGTTGAATATGGGAAATTGGGTTGTCTGGTCTTTTGGCCATTGAGCTAGATACGAGTATTCTTTATGATGTGGATCTGCGTCCGAGGTTCTTTCTGGAGCGGAGGGTTTATGGATCGGGTCCGTGGAGTAGATCCAGAACGAGCGGTACATGGACACCATGGGTCCCCTGTAGGTCATGGCTACTGAGCAATGACATTAGTTAGCATGTATGTACAGTGTGTTTGGGCCCTCGCATCGCATTCTGCATCGCACTACATCTCATATTTCTATATTATGCACGTGTGGACTACTGTCGTTGGTATTGTTTATTTAGCTTTATGATTTACGTGAAATTGTGTATGGAGGGGTGGTTAATATAAGATAAGTGTAGTGGCGGACTTTCAAATAGTGAGCCATTCCCTAGGTGTATCGTATGGTAGTAAGTAAAATTGAGTAGGTGAACTTTACGGACAATTAAGGGTGGGAATTAGAGGGCAGGATAAGCGTGGAGATGAGAGTTGATAGGTTGAATGAAAGGAAGAGAACGGTTGTGGTTAAGTAGAATACCCGTAATTCTTAAAAATAAAAGAAGTGAACAACTGAGAATGGAAAGGTAAGTAGTGAGGGTGTAATAATCTTTATTGAGAATCTTGAGGTTTATGGACTTATCTGTTTATCTTATTGACTCTATACTATGTTGCGTGAACTAATCTTAGTCAACCTGTAATGCTTACCAGTACGTGTGGTGTACTGATACTACTCTTGCTCCGCACTTTTTGGAGTGTAGATATGTTGCAGGTTTTAGATGAAGTTTCATCGTGTGGATTTATCAGGCATTATCCTACAGCCTCGCTCATCTCCCTCCAAGCAGAGGCTGGTGTCATTTATTTTGTCTTCCTGTACTGTAGGAGATTTTGTACCTATCAACACTAGATCCCGGGTAGTTCTTTTCAGTTTTATTGTATTTTAAAACAGAGTCTGTACAAAGCATTTACTTTAGTTTTGTGATTTTTGCAAGATTGTGGTCGCAACTGTTTAAAGGTTTGGGTCTAGTTGGTAAGGGTTCGCCTACTAGGGTAGTTAATATGGTAGGTGCCCGCACGACCAGTGGGTTGGGTCGTGACATGTCTATAGCCCACAACTCCAGGTATTCTATTCACCAGGATGCATAAATATGTATTGTGATCTTAAGTAGATTTATTGGTGGAACGACATGAAAAAGAACGTAGCATATTTTGTAGCTAAGTGCCCAAGTTTTTTCAGCAGGTGAAAGCCGAACACCAGAGGCCTGGTGGTTTGGCTCAGAGTATTAAAATTATTGTTTGGAAATAGGAGATGATAAACATGGACTTCATAACAGGTTTACCTCATTCGTTTTGGAAGCATGATTTGTTTTTGGGACTTGCACAAAAAGACCTATCTTTTGAGCCAATGGCTTTGGTCTAGTGGTAAGAACGCAACGCGCTACGTGTGGGTTAGGCGCACCGCTCAACGCTTGCTGCAAACAAAAGCTAGGTATTTAAGTGAAGATAGTTAGAGGGGCGGGTCCATCATCCATCGAGTTTCAAACGTAGACCAACTTACCAAGTCAGGTCACGTTTTGCTGGTGAAGACTACAAATTCAATAGAGGATTGTACCAAGTTGTATATCTAAGAAATTGTCCAGTTGCATGGGACTCCTTTGTCTATCATTTCATACCATGGTGCTCTGTTCACAAAGAACTTTTGAAAATCCTTTCAGAAAGGATTAGGCACAAGGGTGAACCTTAACACAACTTTTCATCCTCACACAGATGGCCAGGCAGAGCGTACTATTCAGACTCTTGAGGATATGTTGAGGGTGTGTGTTATCGATTTTAAAGGTAATTGAGATAATCATCTACCCCTCATTGAGTTTTCTTATAATAACAACTGCCACCCTAGTATCAAAATGACACCGTGCAAGGCTCTGTATGGGCAAAGGTGTAGATCGCTAATTGGTTGGTTTGAAGTTGGAGAAGCAGAGTTATTGGTACCAAACTTGGTCTATCGAGCTATGGATAAATTCAAGTTGATTCAAGAGTGTTTGAAGACAGCTCAGAGTTGCCAAAAGTCCTATTCGGACATACGGCGTAGACACCTAGAGTTCCAAGTTGATGATTGGGTGTTTCTAAAAGTTTCGCCCATGAAAGGCGTCATGAGATTTGGGAAGAAGGGAAAGCTTAGTCCCCGCTATATTGGGCCATATAGAATCTTACGAAGAATCGGGCAAGTGGCTTATGAGCTAGAATTGCCACGAGAATTAGCTGCTGTACACCCAGTGTTTCATATGTCTATGTTGAAGAAATTCATGGGAGACCCGTCTCTTGTAGTTCCTACGGAGATTATAGGGGTTAAAGATAGCCTGACTTACGAAGAAATTCAAGTGGCTATTCTTTATCGTTAAATCCGTAAGCTAAGAACTAAGAAAATTGCTTCAGTGAAAGTACTATGGAGAAATTAGAAAGTTAAAGAGGCTACGTGGGAAACCGAAGAGGACATGAAGTCCAGATATCCCCATCTCTTTGAAGAGCAAGCAGAAGATGTTGAAGGTAATTAACCTTTTCGTTTAGACCTTATATTATAATCTCCATTTCTTTTCGTATTCAGTTAGTCTGGTATTCAGTCAGCTCAGTATTCAATCAGTTCAATAGACATTCAGTTAAGTAATTATGTATTCATTCAGTTCATTAAGCATGCGTTCACGTCAGTTCAGTGATCACTGTCTCAGCGAGTCAGTTTCAGTTATCTAAGTTATAGAGTAAACTCTGCCAAGGTTTTGATTGAGTCTTAGAATTAGTCGCGATTACAGTCAAGACATCATTCGAGAATGAATGATCCTAAGGGGGAGATAATGTAACATCTAATACTTTTGGGATAAGGTTTTAACTATAATATGGTGAGATAATAGAATCAATACGGGAGGTTTATAAAGTGTTTTGAAACCTAATTAGGTCATAAGAAGATACTTTGGACAAAGCAAAGTCAAAAGCCACTCTATGGAGCATGTTTTCAAGTGAATTTGTAGAAGGTCTTTTTGCAAGCTAGAATAACCCCCTTATAAATTAGGAATCTGGACAAACTTCCTCAATAGAAGTTGTATGCCTCTGAAATACCTTTCCATCCATATATTGTGAAGGTCAAACGGACATCCGTACAAAAATTTATGGCCGTTTTACTAAAGGGTCGCAGAGCAGTATGTCGGAATGCGAAATGAAATGTAGATGGCCATCTGCGATGCATTTGGGCCAAATTTTTTGTCATGAAGTTTTTGACTCTCTGTTTCAAAGTGCGTTAGCATTTGTGACCGGAGAAGGCCATCTCTGTCGCAGATGCCAACGCTGACGCACCTAAGGTTCATTTAAAGTTCTTTTTTCTGGATTGTTATTACATATTTCGGTTTCCCTAGGCCCTAGAATCACTTTTCGGTCCTCTCCTCATCTTCCCACATCAGGTTAAGTCTCTCCCATGTATTCCTAAGTAATTCTAACACTTATATATGGATTTCTAACAAGATTCTACGCTACAATCATAGGGTTTTCAAGAAAACCCTTATCAAGATTAAACTTTTGGGTTTCTTCGTGAAATGTTCAGATCCTCTCTCCAAGTTTTGGAGAGATTAAGGTATATGAGGCTAACTCTCCATGTGTGGGAATGTTATTAATCTTGCCCATGCTCGTTCATCATGATTACTACAACTTACAACAAAAATAGAGATTATGCCCAAGTTTATAAAAAGTTCAGAATTTCTATCCTTTGAGAATATAGTTTGGTAGTTGTTCATGATTGTCATTCTGAATATTGTGAACTAACAACGTAATCAGTATAGATTCGTGTTTGATATTCTATGAGTTTCAGTCATAAAACCCAGTATGCTTATGAACAATTAATGCTTTGAACTCCATAATAAATTCCTAAATACATGTCTCAGTCTAGTCTTATTCAGCATTCCAGTATCATGTAACTCAGTATGATTCAGTATTTTAGCATCATGTATTGCAGTATGATTCTCAGTTCCTGATTTTAAATCCCTGAATGTTGAACACTTGCATTTGGGCCAAAGGCCGCAGTTTATGCTTTATGCATCTTTAGGCCTGAGGCCACAATTATCTATACGTATACTTGGGCCTGAGGCCGCAGCTTGTGCACATATATATTGGGCTTAAGGCCGCAACTTATTTAGTCAGATAAATAGGTTGTTTCTTATTCAGAACAGGGAGTACTTATGTTCATCTACAGTTTCTAGTTTCATGTGTATATATATATATATATATATATATATATATATATATATATACACACACACACACACACACACACACATGCATACATACTAGTGCAATTCAAATGTACTGACGTCCCTTTTTACTCAAGGCCTGCATATACTGGTTGGTGATTCTGCTTGCTACGACATCTCGTATCAGCTATAGGTGAGCCCCAGTCTTTTAGGGCATTATCCCTATTTTTCAGTCTTTATAGCATTTCAACTAGTAAGGTATGCCAGGAGCGTTGTTCCAGTAAGCAGTTAGCATTTCAGTATTCTTTAGAGGCTTCATAGACTATAGTCTAGTCAATCAGATGTTAGTAGGCTTTTATGTGTTCGCCTTGTCAGCTACTCGTTTATACTTGTAGACTTTTCAGTACTTTTCGCATTTATAGTATTTCAGTCAAACTCTTTAGTAGATCAGCATGTTGTGGGGTTATATTCAGCTTACATTTATATCACATGTTGATCGAGCCAGCCAACCATTTATAGCTTACATATACATTTATACTGAGTGTCGTGCTCCACCCAGACCATGGTTCAGGCATGCTAACGATAGCCATGTTTGATTCTTTACTTGTAATTATTTAATCGTTTACCTCATCATTCCACATCTCATATAAATTTTGAAAAGTCTAAGTTCAGATTATGTTTTTGTGTTGTGTACACATATCCATTTCATATATTCATTATATTGCTGGCATACGACATCATGCATACTATATTCATTCATACTTTACACCATGATAGATAATTCTATGGCATTATTTCTTATCACATTCATTATGTACTCATGATATCATGTTGTATCTCATGCTTATTTGCATGTGGTTGGCTCGGGTTGCATGCCTGCAATAGATGATATTATGGTTGACTGGTATTGCATGCCTGCAACAGATCAGTATGGTATGTTCTCACAGTCTGTCGGTAAAGTCGGGCAATAAATTGAGTGACAAGTATATCGACCTCGCAAGTCCCCTATGGGTCATGAGTAGATGGAATGACCGCTAGCATATGTGTACTGGATAGATATTGGCCAATGCATTTCATTCATTCAATAATTCTACTACCTTTCCTATTTAATTACATTCTTACTTATGGTCTTATATAAAACATGATTTATTGGTCATAACTAGGGTGTTTAGCTATGTTAGTCTAATATATGCTTGTGTTCAGTCTTTATATGCTTTATGCGTGTTTCCTTCGTTGTCCGCCTATGATACCTACGTAGTACTAGTGGTTGTACTCATACTACACTTGCTGTACCTTTTTATGTGCAGGTCCAGTTCCTATAATTAGTGTGTCACGACCTAATTTTCCTAAGACGTGCGGGCACTTACCTTTCCCACCTTGGTAAGCAAACCCTCAATCCGACAATAATAAAGATGTAAATAAATATCAATCAAGCAGAAATGAATAGATACGTAAGTCTCACGATATTATATAATAGCAATAGTGCGGAATAATAAAATGCCCCTAAGGTCTAGTCTAAGTCATACAAGAGCATCTAAGTGAAAATGATACAAGTCTGGAATGAAAATACATAAAAGTGTCTATGTCTCTGAATAAGAATAAGACATAAATGATAGAGAAGTCTTCAAGGCAGCGAATGGTCGTGCTCACCTTGGAGACTCGGAACAATGCTAAAGAAGATGATTAGCCACGAGAAACGAAAGTAGAACCAACCAAATACTCTGCATTCATAAAGGAATACAACAAGTGCAGGTCAGTACAATATGACAGTACTAGAAGGCATCATTGGCCGACTAAGCATAGCTAACACAATTAAGATAATAAAGCAGACTAGCAGATAAACCAACAAGTATAAGTCAAACATAATAGAAGTCAGGTATACATCATCACCTAAGTAGAACGTTTAATCCCAAGTGTGCCAACTCTCACTATATCAAGTCCAAATCCAACATCACAAGTACAATATCAAATCATCTCCAAATCAAGCCGTGAGTGCAATGCAATGCAATAATGTATGAATGCAATGAAATTCCATGCAAATGATATGTGCACATGTATTCTGGATGGAAATATCGACATCTCGGTAGCACAACCCAAAGTGACTCACGAAGTCTAAGTGCCACCCGTCCCTGATTTTTGCCAACAAACAGACGGGATCTCGGATCTTTGCCCATGGGGGATTGTTACCAGCACCAACCTGGGGGACCTATGCAGTCCATGCACTCACTCAGTCCATGATTCCAGGACTAACATCAGATATCAGATTCTCACGTCATTCAAGTAAAATCGAGCCCAGCTCATTAAAGTGTTTCATCAAGTATCATCAGTATCTGAATAGTATATCATGAAAAATGAGAGTGCATCCAATGCAGGTATCATCATCAATAATCATGCTTAATATCACATGTACCATCAATGGGTATGCCAACAATATATCCGAATCACAAGTACCAACAGTGGGTACGCCAATAATATATCAGAGTCACAAGTACCAACAGTGAATATGCCAAAAACATCATGACCAAGAGGGTAAAATAGAATCCAATATCTACCAATAACTCGTGGCATCAAGCAAACACAATAGAATAATCAAATCACAACAAAGCGGGGTGCCAAACACACAGCAAGGCCCAACCTAAGGCAATATCCAACCCAACTTCATACCCGAAGGTTCACATGCTATCTCCGAAAATATAATCTAAATATATGCTTTGCTATACGAAGTCTAACCAAAGGTAAGCCGTAACCTACCTGGATGGCCGAACCGCAAACACCAACAACTCACTCCTTTACCTTGCCTTTCTGCTGAGCCTCAGAACCAAAGTAGTCTAGGAATATTCCAAATCTATATTAGAAATCATGAAGAATGATATTAATATTGCTATCATTCAATTTAGGTCAATTCTAACCTTTGAAATTAGGGAAACGGGGCCCGCAAGGGCAAAATGGGAAATTCGAAAGCAAAATATCAAATTAAGCACTAGATGATCATAACCTAATCACTAATTACTAATTTAACTCATGAAATCCCCTAATTTCGAGGTTGGAGCAAAACCCCCAAATTTGGGTGTAAATCCTAACTCTTTGATTTAAGAATTCAATTCTAATAATGGAAGATAAGTGATTTATAACCTTAGATTCATCAAAATCTAGCATAAAACCCATCAATTTCACTATTAATAAGCCTAGAGAGAAAGTTCATCAAAACTCACTTCCATTCCTAAGGGATTATTAAGAGAAGGGCGAATCTATGATGATAAGGATTTATGAAATAGTAATGGGATTAGCAAGATTTACCTCCAAGAGTTTTCTCCAAATATCTCCAAGAACAGTCCCCAAAGCTCTATTTTCGAAATGGAACTAAATGAGGGACTAAAGGCTTTTAACACTTCATTAATTATACCCACTGCCCGTTACCAGCTTTGGCAACACTGGGACCGCCCCAGCCGCGCCGTTCAAGAGGTCCCTTGACCGCTTTAACTTGGACCGCTGCCGCGGTGTTGGTGCCGCCAAAGTGGGCACCAGACACCAGAAAGTTCACCTAAGTTTCGCAAGTCGATCTGATTTTTGGACTAATTTTCGAGGCCATCTTCATACATACCATACGCATAGACACACATAAAAACATGCTGCGAACTCGACCGTGGCCTCGGAATTCCCAACAGAGGTCTCGTTGGCCGAGTCAACCCTCGATACCTTAATTTCAATTTCCTAACCCAAGTCCCAAAATGCATCCAAGTGCACTAGGAATCAAACCATATACACATACAAGTTCTAAAAAACCATCCGGATCTCTTGGAATCGATGGATTTTTGAAAAACGTCCGTTTACCCAAAAGTCAACTTTGGGTCAACTATTTTTCACTTTAAGCCCAATTTCACCGAAAGGTTGCCTGAATCCGATTTAGACACCTCGAGAAGCATGTCAACGTCTGCTCGGGTCAAAAGTGAGCTAATCAATGCTTGGGAAAAGGAGAAAATGCCAGAAAGACTATAACAACCAAACGGGTCATTACATAGTGGGGATTGAGGCTTCACCGCCCATTGAGAGGATTGTTGAAGGATTCAGGGTAAGTTACTGGCAGATCCATGGTACCGGATTCTTCTTCCTTACTAATTTTTTGTCTTTTCTTATTTTGTATAGTGTAGTGGGATACCATCCTAGACTTGTATTAGCTATCCTAGTAGTTCTTGTACTTATGACACCAGGTTTCGGGTGGTTTACCTATTCCGCATACTTATGATCATAAGGTTTAATTTATGACTCTTAGATAACTTTATTTATTTCTTTCAGCATAATAAACTTGTTTAAATTGGGTTAATCGGTTATGGATGGTTGGCCCACAGGGTAGGGTAGGTACCTTCAAGGCTTGGGAATTTTAGTCGTGACAATTTGGTGTCAGAACTTTAGGTTCACGCATCCTCATCATGGTGACATATCTCTTACCATACCACGTGCATGAGCTGCTAGATGTGACGTCTTTGGAATTGAGACGCGTGTCTAAGTCTTGGAGATGGAAAGTGCCTTACCCCATGTACAAAGGCACCAGCAGGTATTCCTGGCAATTTACAGAGTTAGAAGTTGAACGAATCAAATCGATGCGATCTGAACTGAACTTGAGAAAATCTGCAGACACCAATCATCGTCGATGGATCGTCCCTGTGCGGCATCGACAGGGTTCCACAGCCTTGCATCTGCATGCGCAGGTCAACGGAGTAAGTCGACGGACTGTTGACACGTCGACGGGTCATCGACCCGCTCGTCGAATTGCACCGCTGTAGCTTTTTATTTCGAAGTATAAATATGTGGTTCACGACCTTATTTCTCATTTTCCTGCATTCCAAATCAGAGGAATCCTAATATTTTCTATCCCAATATTTTCCATCATTATTAGTGGAGATTTAGTAAGGTCTGAGCCCCGTGGACCCGTGCTTTTCAAGAAGAAGGTAGTTTCTAGGGTTTTTTCAAGTTGTGAAGCTTAAGGAGTTAGAGTTAAAGTTGATCTTTGGAATCTTAGACCCTCGAGGTATGTAAATGATTTCTACCCTTATATTTAAGTTGATTACTGAGAGTTTTAGTGGTTTTAAGTGAAGAGAGGGTATTTGTGGAATAGGTAAGTTGATGAAGGTTAAGGTAGTGATTTGAGGCTATTTTAAGAGATGATTGGGGATAGATTTGAGTATTATTTATATATATATAAGTGTTGTTATTCTAGTTGTGGTTGATGTTGGATTTAACGGTAAGTTGAAGGGTTGTTAAGCTTATAAGGAAATGTTGCCCATAATTTGTCAAGCTCTATTCGCATTTAAAATGACTAGTAAGCGAGGTAAATAGTCTAATTAAGGTTTACGTTGTCTTAATTGTAGACTTCCAAGTTTGAGAGGTAGGAGTTGGACGATTGGGTATACTTCAAGGTATGTTAAGGCTATTCCTTTTTTCATTTTGGCATGGTCCCTATGATATGAACCAACAAACGAGCAAGCGAGCTTCCATATTAATGTACTCTTAGAAGCATTAGGAGTACTTCAATCTTTGATGTTCGTGTACCCCATTTATGATTGCTCCTTCTGTTCATGGGTCCAGTTTTATGTATACAACTATTCATGCATTACATTCATATTTATACATATTGACCCGTGACTAGAAGGCATTATATATGCAAGTATTATATGTATATGGGGTATGGAAAATGGATAGGCCTTATATATACATTACCACCTGATCAGCTGGTGCACCTTGATGATGATATATGGATCGGGCTGTACGTTCCTCGGCATTATTATTATATATGATATATGGATCGGGTCGTACGTTCCTCGGCATTATTATTATATGATAAATGGATCGGGCCGAACATTCCTCAACATTATTATTATATGATATATGGATCAGGCCGTACGTTCCTCTGCACCATGACCTACATTTATGTATATGAGCATGATTACCATTGAGAGCATGGATATTATGAGCCCACAGAGGCATTGTCAGTTATACAGATTTACGCAGATACATACAGATACTAGTTCATACAAGTACATGCATACAATTATTTCAGCCTATGAGTTCAGATTTTATTCATGATTGTTCTTACGCCTTTCATACTCAGTACGTTATCTGTACTGACTCCCCATTGCTCGGGGGGTTGCGTTCATGTCCGTAGGTTCAGGTAGACCGATAGGTGGTCCAGCTTAGTAGGATTTCTATCCAGCAGTGTTTAGTGCGCTCCATTGATCCGGAGTTGCAGTCTATTTTGGTATGCTAGCCCTTTTGGGATGTATATGCATATGGGTATGAAGAGGCCCTGCCCCATCTTTTCTACAGTTTTCATTCCAGTGGAGGTCTGTAGACAGTTGTATGTATTAGTCAGATGATGTACCTTGTCGGCTCCCATTCTTTTGTGTACAGTATATGTAGCGGCCTAGCTGGCTTGCACTGTTCTTCAGTATGTATAGACTGTACAGAGTTTTGATGTTTTCCTTTCATGAGATCAGTTTATGCCATTTATGGGCCCTTGATGCTCAGTATGGTTCAGATATGTTTTTAGGGGTGTTTGGTCGCTAGGGTTCAGACACTCGTCATGACTCATCGGTTTGTGTTGTGACACTATGACTGCAAAATGATTTTAACAAGTCGTGTTTTAAATTAATTTAGTCCTGATTGGCTAATAATTGGTTTTCCTTATTTAGGGCATTTATATATATATATGTCAAAGGCCCATCATTTAGTTAAAAAATAAAGACTAGGCCCCGTCCATAATGGACCGTACCTGGTCCATTAAACATTTTAAAGAGAGAAGGGGGGGGGGGGGGGGGGGAGTATGTATATCCCTCCCCTCATTTTATTTTCAGACCCTAGTGGTCTTGTGTACAAACAGGGAAAAGGGGAGGCGGCTAGGGGCAAAACTCTAACGCCGCCTCCACTGCTACACCCTACCCCCAGCTGTTTTCGTCATGTCCCATCGCGTTTTTGAGCGTATAACGTGAGAGAGGATGAAGCATTAATGGCTTCGTCCTTTTCTCTATGAAATCCGGCCAAACGACCCCTTAAGGTACAAACCTACTTTTTTTTTAATGATTTCCATCGATTACTGTGGCATAGGAATGAAATGAGCTATTGATTTCTTTTGCTTTTAATCTGGGCCGTGTACTGATGGTTTCAAGTGAAGACTTGTGGAAATCCACAAGTCCCACATCGTTATTTTTAGCTTTGAGATAAGTTCTGGGGTTCTATAAATATAACCCCATCTTCACTGAAAAAGGAAGAGGTGGGAACACTTTTAAAATCTTGAACTTCATTTTTTTTTTCAAGATTTAAGTTCCATCAGTTGTTATTAAGCTTTGATTGAAAGGTTTAAGTTTCCCCTAGTTCTAAAAATTTCTATATTTTATATGTCGCTTGGTATTTTGGTGGTTAAGTTTGGTGTTGGAAGCAAGAAGGCATCCAAGTCCATTTCTTGCCCCCTATTGCACTTAAAAAAGGTAATCATTTATTAGTTTATTGCTTTCATTTAAATTCCTGTCCATATTAGTGATAGTTTGATGTGATTAAGTGTCTTATGTATGGTTTAGAATGTAGTTCACTACTGATATGTTTATTCGATATGTGAACAATGATTTTTGTGCTTGAATTACGAAAAAGGTCTATTCCGCATTATGCTTGGTTTAATTCTGTTTGTTTCATTTAATAGTACTTGGTTTAGAGGATGGTCTAAAGGTTACAGGTTTATTAAGAAGGGTGTTAGGCTTAATTCTTGTTTGTTTTATTCAATAGTATCTTTGGTTTAAAGGCTAAGGTCAGGATTAAGAGTCTATCAGGTAATATGTTTGATTTAATTCATGATTGTTCTATTTAGTAGCATGCCTGGTTTAGAGTTTGGTTTAAAGGTTGAAGGTTTGTTAGGTGTTGTGCTTAGTCTGATTCTGCTTGTTCTACTTGGTAAGGTGGCTTTTTTAAAGGAAGCTTAAAGGCTACAGATTTGTTAAGTAAGATGTTTGGTCTAATTCTGTTTATTCCATTTAGTAGTATACTTGGTTGAAAGGCTAGTTTGAAGGGTTAAAACTTGGTATTTTATTCCACACTAGCAACGTGCTGAGTTGGATGCTTTAAACAATGGTTCTGGGGGGAAGGGGCTTGAACTTTATCAAGATGTTCATTATCCTGCACTTGTCTGATTGCTCTTGATTATAACAGTCATTGGAACCTGTTGGAATTAACCTCTGAGTGGAATTTGTGGAATAGGAATGTCCTTGGGATGGTTTGAAGGGTCTTTGACACTGTTACCATAAATTGAGTTCAGGGCAGCCCTGTGACAGTCCTTACCTGGTCCAAAATGGTCAACCAATTAGTTACATAAGTTTGTTAAGTGGTGATGATTGTTATACTTGTTTTAACTTAGTAATGAGAAGCCCAAATCCTAGAAAATGGTACTAAGAGAGAGCTTTAAAGATTAACAAGTGTTTTAGGTATGTTTTTGTTTCACCATATGTGGAAATGTCTATGTATGTGCTATGTGTAGAAAAATCTTTTCTTTTAAGACTCATCACATAACCTCTGATAATTATAAAGATAGGAGAAAAGGGGGCAATGGGAAACCTTGACACAAACCTGTCTAGTTTGTCATTGTGAAGCTGTTTTGGATGCTATTTCTTTTTTGATATTGTGGATTGATTTTCGTTAAAGGAATAAGTAAATAGGGCTAAGAAAAGGATTCAGGATAATGTTTCAAGACTTGGTAAGGCTAGAGTAATTTGAATTTGAGTCTATTTTTCTTCTTCATGTGTGAATTGGTCCTAATGGAAGAACATGTATGCCTTTGAGATGCAGTGTGGTGTTAAAGAGCAGAAATCCTTTCAGAATTAGAGCCTTGGTTTGAAGTTGCCTTTGAACATTAATCTATTATTACTTCAAATGCTTATGTTAGGGTTGTCTTAATGCTCATGATAGAAAACTTGGCCACAAAAATCTTTAAAGTGTGGACAGAGTTTCATGAGTCAACTATGGAAGTTTTTGTTATAAGGTTAGGTTGTTCTAAGCCTTCCTATGGTCCTTAGTGTTATCACTGGGTATGAGGATAAGGCCATGGGATGGGGGGAAATGTGTTGGGAGAGTAAAAGGCGAGCTTGGGTATGAACTGGAGGTAGTGACCAGTGGAACGCAAGATCCTTTTTTACTGAAAGGAGACTCAGGAAAAGGAGATGGGGAGGTGATGACCCCACCTTGTCCTGTTTCTCTTTCAGGGCCCTGAGACTATATTCTTATCCTTTTGACTTTCTCCTCATGGTCCTGGGACGCACAAGGGTCTCGGGTGGATTAGGAAGAACCTAACTATATCTAAAGGGGGGAGAGAGGGTACACCTAGAGTTAAAGACCTGTTGTCAGTATTTGTAAAGTCTAAGTCTTGTTTGTTTTTTTACAATGTCTCCTAAGAGGTTTTTTTTTTTTTATCTGGGGAATTTGTCTGTCTAAGTTTTATTGTTTGAAATAATTATTTGTAAGAAGGTAGGGCTGCTAAGTGTATTGGTAGTGGTCCAAGCCCAGATCACAAGAAACAAAGTGCCAATCTGGGCTTGCCATTTGCTTCTATATGTGATCATGCTCCTTCTAACTTTTCTCAACTTGTACATCCATGATTTGTAATTGGGAATCTGTCCCCCTCTTTTTGTTGTTTGCTGTTTTAACCTATCTCCTTTATGGTGATGATTGAATCCCTTTTGCTTACTAAAACCTGATCATGCTATAGACCTACCTCGCACTCTTCTTTTTGATTCATGTGAAAAGGTTCTGATTGGACTAAGTAGTTGAAGGGCCATCATTAAGGACTAAGACTGTTTTAGGACTGTTTTGACTAACTGCTTACATAACATGCTCCCTGAAATCCCTTTCCTTTATTAAGGTTTTAAGTGTACATCAAGGTGTGAACTACAATAATCCTAATTAGCTAACATGTTTGCTATGTGCTTGGGCTTATAAAAGGGGAGGTAAGGTTTAAAGCTACCAGGTTTAAATTTATGCTCTAAGTCACAATCTCTGCTAAAGTTCTTCTTTATCTGAAATAAATAAACATACTGTCTAAGGTCTCAATTACCCGTTATGTCTTCCCTAGCCCCTTTTGTACCTCTGATCTGGGGTTTTGGTGACTTGGTTACATGGTTAGTGTCATTCTTTGCTTGTCTTGAGCATCAGCCCTTTGTGAGAATGATCTATCTGCTTGTTAAATTATCATTTGTTTGCTGATCTGTTTGTATGTATCCTTAGGTTTGGTTTGAATGAGGCTTGTGGTATAGCTTGACTTGTGAGGAGTATAGACCCACATGGGGTGAGGCTGGGTAGCCAAGGGAAATTGAATAGCTTGTAATGGTTGAACCTGATCCTTACTATGAATTGAATTAGTTTAGTTATGTTTTGGGAAGTTTAAGGGATGTTCATGACCCTAGACCAGGGTGATTGTGTTTGCTTAAGTTGAATATGTATGTTTTAAAACCCCTTTTTGGATTGAATTATGGGCTATAAGTAACTTTAGAAGGGGCAAACCACAATGTGATCAGGGGGGGGGGGGGGGGGGGCTGAAAGTGAACCATGGCCACATGACCTAAGAAAAGTCTTTTAAAGGGGCCTTGGGGAAAGGATAAAAAGAAGACCAGGCCTAGCCTTGCTCACAATATTTTGCTTCAAATAAGAGGTCTCATGGCACTTCTGTGGTTTGTGGGCTTTTGGTGTTCATTGCCAAGAACCTTGGAATCACATGGATTCTGTTCCTAGGCTTAGTGAGACGCCCCAGGTTAGAGTTAGGTGTCCTGGCAAGGTTGATTGTGACTTTGACCAAAATGAAGAATAAGGGTGCATATGTGTTTAAGTTGGAAACAAACGGGAAGTATTGGTAGAAGTACAAAACTGGGTTGCCAATTTCCCTTGACCTTGCCTTGTCTACTTGTTCCTAGGAGTGAATTAGTTGCTCCCTAGGTGACACTAAGTTTGGTACCCAAAAACACTGACTTAGGAGGGCCTTAGTCTTGCCTCTGTCCTGTCATGCCCATCTCCTTTGATTAGCTCTGTATGTATTTTCATTGAGATGATGTCAACTTCTTTAAGTTCATTTCATGGTGGTGCATTTTAGTATTGGCTTGTCTCCTCTGTGTGTCACAGTTTGTGTGTGCGCACTTTATCATGGCTATGAGTTTTGACTTCCTATCCTTGTTCATCCCATATCTGATACTGCAGCTTATGTTGTTTTTCTATGACCATGTTACTTTGTCCTTGTCCCATTTATGTTGCAATGGTAAGCCGTAGTTGTGTTATCCCCATGACTGTGTCTTTTGGCCTTTGCCACCTTGATTCATTTCAGTTTGCTTTAGGCCTCTTTCATAAGTGTGTGTTTTTCTATACTTTTTGCTACTGCAAGTCCATAAATTTTATTGCTCTAGTTCTTGATTTGCATTGTGTTGTGAACTTGGACAGTTATGTGGTGTTTTATCCTAGAATCTACCTATGTTTTTGTGGCCAAATTGGTGTGGGAGGAGGTAATTTGAGGTAGGGTCTAGTCTTAGCCTTCCCCGGTGACCAGCCATGCCTGGGGTTCATAAAACCCCTTGGAACTTGTGTGGCATCAGGAATATGAGGGCGATAACTCTCCTTTCCTGCATATTACCAAAGAACTACTAACAGGCCTTCTGGGATACAAGTATAAGCATTGGCATATGTTACATCTCGGAGATTTCGGATCGTTGCATTATGATTAGACTAATGCGAGCTTAAGGTGGACATGAAGTCCTTGTGAGATTAAGGAGAGTATTTGATAAATTTAGGTGCGTACATTATGGTTTTGAAGTCATATGAATCGGTGGAATTAAGTTCGTCGAAAGAAGTAGAATTTGAGCCATGTTTGGGAAGATTTCATAAAATTGAGTTATACTTTGTTTGAAAATGACTAGAGGAGGAGCTATAGGGTCCCTTAGATGGTTAATGAAGTTTTATACAAGTGCCAAGAAGGTTCCACAAGGATTGGGAGTCAAACGAATCAAAGCCAGCAACTTATCCGAAAAGGACATTTTGACGGACCATTTGACAGACTGTAGGACATTTGATGGCCCGTCAAATAGTGGAGCTCTACCGTGAAACAGACACAGTGAGCCATGTTTGGCTGGGATGTTTAATGGTACATTATGATGGACCGTAGGAATTATGACGGTCCGTCAAAGTGAGCGTGGAATTGCCCGATGGGTTTTTAAGTTACGCTTTATATATTTCATTTCATCTCATTTGAGCTCATTAATTCTCCAAATCAGATCCTAGGTCTCTCCAAAACCCTCTCTCCAAGTCCATAAACTAATCCAAGCCAAATCCAGGAAAATCAGGAGATTCAAGTGCTAAGGAGCTTGCTAGGGTTTGTGAAACTCAATATTTCCTTAGATGTTGATGTTGAACACTTCACTTTAGTGGAGTAAGTTGATCCAAGACTTGTTCTTACATCTCTTGTATATGGTTAAGGTTGTGTGATTGTTGTACCATTTGGTAGAAGGAAGAAAAATTGAAAATGGAGTTAAAGTATGAATTTGAGGATGTTATGAGCTATAACTTAACTTGAAATGTAATACTTGACATGTTATGAGCATAATCTTGATGTGGGTGTATTGTATGCAAGTGTATATGGGGTTGTGTTAAAATTGTTATTTTGAGTGATCATGAAAAAAAGTTTTGGGGATTGAAGATACCTAATTTGAGTAAAATCTCTTGATTATGGTATTGTTAATAATGTCAATGTTGTTTGGGTGCTGTTTTGGAATTTGGTAGAAGTAGATGAAATAGGGGAAATGCTGCCTAATTTTCGCTAGCTTACGAACTATACTAGCTTGCACTTGAGAGTGTCTTTGAGACCTAACTTTGTTATGAACCCTCTTAAATGTAGATCCTTCGGGCTTCGGAGGAGAACGTTAAGTAGCTAAGAAGTCATAAAAGGTATGTAAGGCTAACCATTCTTTCTTAAGGCATGATCCCATTAATGTATACCCATATGTGAAATCTATAATGTGTTCCCTAATGACTTCATTCCTAGAATCACTAAAGCTCATAGTTCTTGATACTCTCATGATATCATTGGACCATCCTATGATAGTTGATGCTCTAAGGAAAGATATAGTGAAGATGATGATGTTGACGATACTTATGTACTCCTATGTGTGTGTGTGTATATATATATATATATATGTATGGCTATTATGTAACATCGAGCATGTGTGGCCGGGTATGATATTCACTGCGCACACACGACTACAGTAGGTACGAACAACACCGAGCCTCGTTATGGCCGAGTATGTATGACACCAAACCTACATGGCCGGGTATGGTACTACTATATATGTATGCATATGTATGGAAGGTTTCCATTAGCAAAAGGGTAAGTAAATATGATAAACGTCTCAAGAGGTATAAATGGGTCTCCTATCCCATGTCTCTTCTATATCATGTTATCCTTTATCATTTTATCATGTTATTGCTTGTGCCTTACATACTCAGTACATTGTTCGTACTGACGTCCTTTTATTTGCAGACGCTGCATCATGCCCGCAGGTAGACAGGGAGACAAACTTGATCCTTAGACTTCTTATTCAGAGACTACTTAGAGAAGCTCCATTTGATTCAGAGCTGTAGCTGTTGGTACTATTGTTTTGTGTACATATATAGGCATGGCGGAGTCCTGTCCCGTCTTTATGATGTTATATACTCTTTCTAGAGGCTCGTAGACAGTTGTGTATAGCTAGATGTATTTTACCCTTGTCGGCTCATATTTTGTATATCATTTTGATAAGCCTCGTCGGCTTGTGTATATATATGGGCACAGTTGCTGATGTTGATATAAAAGTGCCTTGTATTATTGATGCATAGACATTATAAGTAGGCCATGTGGCTCACCTAAACATGATTGTGGAAGTATGATGAGAGGTGCCCAGTGGGTTAGCTCCGGGTGCCCTTGGTGGCCCTCCGGTTAGGTCGTGACAAAAGTGGTATCAGAGCAGTTCCATCCTAGGGTGTGTCTACGAGCCGTCTCTAGTAGAGTCTTGTTTATGGGTGTGTTGCGCGCCACACTTATAAACAGGATGCTGCGAGCATTTAGGAATGAAGGACCTTCTTTCTCCATAGATCGTGCGATATAGCTAATATATAAGGATTTCTCTTTCCTTAACCGTGTGTTATGTATTTCAGAGATGCCTGTAAAGAGAAAAGCTACCACAGCCCAAAAGGGAAAGACAGTGGCAGGAAGGCGGACTAAGAGAGTACCGCTGACAGATATAGAGGTGGGTGAGTCCCAGAATGAGGTTCTATCTCGGTCCTCTCACTCGTTGTGTATTTCAAAAGAGCATGAGGGAGCCTCAGCCCCAGCTCCAGCACCCCCGGTTCCCTCACCAGATGCTTCGGGCCAAGTGATGAAGAGGCCATTTATTTGCTGACACAGTTAGTCGCCGCTCTGGCCCAGTGACAGGGTATGGGTCATGGTGATAGGGCTGTGAGTGCTAGAGCCCGTGATTTTATTAGCTCGAACCCTGCGAAATTCTTCGAGTCAAAGCCTGGCTACACGTTCAAGAATACCCAGTCTTTCACTTGAAACTCTAAGTCCCTTCGACGATTATCTGCATAGGATTTCTGACGACTCTGAGCTGTTAATAACCGATCCTGTATGAGCTTGACTTTATCTACAGCTTGTTGGACCAAGTCTGGCCCTATCAGTTTAGTCTCTCCCACTTCGAACCACCCAATTGGCGATCTGCACTTGCGCCCATATAAAGCCTCATACGGGGCCATTTAGATGCTGGAATGATAACTATTGTTATAAGCAAATTCAATAAGCGATAAGTGATCATCCCAACTACCTCCAAAATCCAATACACATGCCCGTAGCATATCCTCAAGAGTCTGGATGGTACGCTCAGCTTGCCCATCAGTCTGTGGATGCAATGTTATACTAAGACTTACCTGAGTCCCCAAACCTTTTTTAAAAGACTTCTAAAAATTTCCGGTAAACTGTGTCCCTCTATCGGAAATAATAGATACTGGAACACCATGGAGTCGCACTATTTCTTTGACATAAATCCTTGCATAATCTTCGGCTACATATATAGTCCTGACCGGTAGGAAATGAGCTGACTTCATAAGTCTATCCACAATTACCCATATAGAATCATATTTATGCCTAGAACGAGGCAAGCCTGCAATAAAGTCCATATTAATCACTTCCCATTTCCAAGTTGGAATTTCCAAAGCTTGCAACAATCCACCGGGCTTTTGATGCTCAATTTTTACTTGCTGACAATTAGGACATTGGGACATGAACTCCGCTATGTCTTTCTTCATTCCATTCCACCAATATATGGATTTAAGATCATGATACATTTTCGTCACTCCGAGGTGAACAGAATAACGGGAACAATGGGCTTCTCTCAATATTTGGTAGCGTAATCCTATGACATCTGGAACACATAACCTGCCTCGGCATCGGAGAACTCCATCTCCAAAAATCTCAAATGATGACTTCTTCTTCTGAGGAATTGTATTTCTGTAATGAACTAGCATGGGATCCTCGTACTAGCGCTCTTTCACTTCAACCACTAGTGACGAGACCGCTGAATTCTGAATGATAGCTCCCACATTGCCTGAGTCCACTACCCAAACTCCTAGGCTAGCTAATTGTTGGAGCTCACGAGCTAACTCTCTTTTCTCTGGCTAAACATCACATAAACTTCCCATAGATCTATGGCTAAGAGCATCAGCCACAACGTTCGCCTTCCCGGGATGGTATAGGATGTTAACATTATAGTCTTTCAATAACTCCAACCATCGCCGTAAATTCAATTCTTTTTGCTTGAAAATATACTAAAGGCTCTTGTAATCCGTGTAGATATCCACATGGACACCATACAAATAATGTCTCCACATCTTCAATACATGAATCACTGCAGCTAACTCAAGATCGTGGGTTGGATAATTTTTCTCATGTTTTCGCAACTGCCTTGAGGCATAAGTAATCACCTTACCATGTGGCATCAGCACACATCCTAACCTAACGCCTGAAGCATTGCAATAGACAACATAGCCTTCTGATCCCTCTGGAAGTGTTAGGATCAGGGCCGAAGTTAATCTATTCTTTAACACTTGAAAACTACGTTCACAAGCATCCGTCCATTGAAATTTAGCTGATTTCTGAGTTAGCTTTGTCAATGATGTAGATATAGAAGAAAAGCCTCCTACAAATCTTCTATAGTAACATTCTAAGCCCAGAAAACTACAAACCTCCGTAGGTGTCGTAGGCCTTGGCCAAGTCTTCACGGCTTTAATCTTCTAGGTATCCACCCGAATACCATCGGCAGAAATAACATGCCCCAAAAAGGTCACCGAATTCAACCAAAACTCGCATTTTGAAAATTTTGCAAATAACTCTCGAGTCTGAAGAACTCTAAGAACGGTCCGTAGATGATCTGTATGTTCCGCCTCGGACCGAGAATATATCAGGATATCGTCAATGAATACAATCACAAATAAATCTAGGAAAGGCCTGAATACATTGTTCATCAAGTCCTTGAACACGGCTGGTGCATTAGTTATCCCAAACGACATTACCCGGAACTCAAAATGTCCATATCTGGTTCTGAAGGCTGTCCTAGGAATATGTTCCTCCCTAACTCTCACCTGATGATACCGGGATCTCAAATCTATTTTTGAAAACCATTTGGCGCCCTTTAATTGGTCGAATAAGTCATCAATCCTTGGAAGCGGATATTTGTTCTTGACCGTCACCATATTCAGTTGCTTGTAGTCAATGCATATTAGCAAGGAGCCATATGTCTTCCACACAAACAACACGGGTGCTCCCCACGAACTGCTCCTTCAATTCTCTCAACTCTGCGGGAGCCATTCTATAAGGAGGAATAGATATGGGTTTAGTATCTGGTAGCACATCAATAGTCCCGCTCTGGAGGAAGGCCTGGAAGCTCATCCGGGAATACATTCAGAAACTCATTCACCACGGGAACAGATTGAAGAGTCGATGATTCGGCTTCTATATCTTGAACCTGGAATAAATGGTAAATACAACCTTTTGCAATCATTTTTCTTGTCTTAAGATAGGAAATAAACCTACCTCTCAGAGATGCTGTATTTCCCTTCCATTCCAAAACTAGTTCTCCCGGAAACTGAAAGCGAACCATCTTCGTTCTACAATCGACATTGGCATAGCAAGAAGCCAACCAATCCATGCCCATAATAACATCAAAGTCCACCATTTTCAACTCATGAAAATCAATCATAGTACGATGATTACAAATCACAACTATACAATTTCTATATACAAGGCTAGCTATTTCCGGTTCACCAACAGGTGTAGATACTTCAAAAGGTTTAATTGACTCCAGTTTCAACCCAAATCGACCAGCAATATAAGGAGTAACATATGACAATGTGGAGCCCGGATCTATCAATGCATATACATCAAGATAAAATACCAATAATATACCTGTAACAAAAAAAGGGGAGGACTCAAGATCCTGCCGTCCAGCCAAAGCATAAATACGGTGTTGGGGACCACTAGAACTGGGAGCTCCTCCTCTACCTCTACCACGACTAACTGGTGTCTGAAAGCGTTGCCCCGTAGGGCATATAGATGATGAAGACCCGGATGCCGACCCTGAAGGCTGGATCCTCCCCCTATCACCAATCGAGGGGCAGTCACGCATGATATGGCCTGACCGACCGCATGCATAGCAAACATCTGAGCCTAATCGACACTGGCCCCAATGTAACTACCCGCACTGAGAACATTGTGGCATGGGTGGCCTTTTTTGACCCGAGTCGCCTCTGTAGTGAGAACTTGAAGCTCTAAAACTTTGACTCGGCTCAAAGTGAGTAGATTTATCAAATCTCTGGCCCATAAATCGTGGAGGCACACTAGTCATAGAATGGCCTGAATGCCTAGAAAACTGTTGTCTTTGCCGTCCTCTAAACTCACTAGTCGGACCCAAAGATCTAGCCCTCTTACTATAACCTCTGCCAAGCTCATGCTCACTTCTTTATTTTTGTTGAATTTTCTCCAAATTCTGGGCATGGGCCTGAATGTGCGAAATATCCATGTTGTCCTGGAGGGATGCAGTCAAGCATTTATCCATCAAATCGGTGCACTCGATCACCTATATCCGCTACCATGGCCGGAGCATACCTATCCAAATAATTGAAGTGGAGACTATGCTCTAAAGCACCCATGCTTCCTTGCTTAAGATTCAAGAACTTATCAGCTCTAGCCCGTCGAACCTCAGGGGGAAAGTAATGTCGTAGGAAAGCATCAACAAATTCTTTCCATACTGGGGGAGGTGCATTAACTCCCCTTAAAGCCATCCAAACCGTATACCAATGAACCGCGACATCGCGCAATCTATAGGATGCTAACTCTACCGATTCAATGTCCGAAACATGCATTAACCGAAGTGTTATACCCCGCATTTTCAGAGCCTGAGCGTGACACGTGCTTCCTCAGACATTGAAAATCACGTTGTTACTACATAATTTAAACTCACGTTGATAGTATTATATTTCGTATTTTTGCACGTCGGATTAGTCGTAAGCGGAGGTGGGGCCCACACATCGAGATTTTGTTTTGGAAAACGTGACAAGTTATATGAACCACATATGTGAATTTAAACACAACTCAATAAGGACCCATGAGCCAAATCAAAGTGGAAACCCTCCAAACAAATATTTTTAAGTTACGTTTTTGGGTGATCTGACTTCGGGAGGCCATAACCCCATCAGTGTTTGGGAATTTGGGAAAGCTCCCAGAATGAAAGTTGTAGATAATTGAATTATTTTTCCAACCATAGGTCTTGGGTTCACAGGCGACGTCGGGATAAGGAGATATGGACTTTTTAAGGCAGAAAGGTCAGTGGGCTAGGCCCAATCCGGGCCCAACCGGGTTAGGCCCATGACCCATGCCTATTTAAATGAGATTTCAGCCCTTTCTCCTCATTTTTCAGACCAAAACACCAACAAAATTCTGGAGAGAGAGAGAAAGAGTCTTGGAGAAGAAAAGCCAATTTTGATCGAAATCTGAGCCCCGAATCCCGAAGCTCATGAAGAGAAAAGTGTTGTACGTCGCGTTGTCTTCAATTTGAACTAAAAGTCAACCAAAAAGAAGAGGGTGGACGTGGTGGCTGCACACTTGAGGTAATATTAAGGTTCCTTTTCATTGCTATCAAGTTTATTTAGAGTTTTAACGAAATAGAACGGAGAAAATAGTGTGATAAATTCATTTATCGGTGTGGTTGGATTATGGTTTGAGGCGTGAGGAGAATTTTGGATACAATGTATATTTATGTATTTATCTTGTAGGATGTAAGTATTGATGTTATTGGTATTAACTTCAACGTCCTTGCGGAAATAAAATTATGAAATAGCTATATCGCAAATTTGGTTGATTGAGAAATTTAGAAAACAGTGTGCGGGCTGTTTTATGGCATACGTCGGTATTGGAAATGATGTTAATATTATTGGTATTGTTGTTGATGTTGTTGGTTTTTGAGTTGGAATCTCGGGCTAGGCATATAAACAAGGGAGATGCTGCTTGATTTTCGGTAGAATATAAAAGAGTTTTAAATTGAAACTTGGGATTGTATGTGACTAAATTGAATGTAAATGAAATGTCGTCGGATTATGTAAAAGGAGTTACTAACATTAGAATGCGCTTTGAATTAATTGTTGAAGTTGTTAGTGTGGTTGTTCGTATTGTTGTTGATAATTTGGCCGAGTTGAATTCTCGGATTGTTGTTGGTAATTTGGCCGAGTTAGATTCTCGGGGATGGTGTATTTACAGGGGAAATGCTGCCGAAATTTCGGCAGATTATAAGCGAGTTTACTTGAAAAATTAAGATAAGTATATGTCAATGAATCTAATGATTATGTGAATTCTTTTGTATGTAGACTAGCAAGCTTGGATAAATAAGCGTAGCTAATAGGACGTGGAGCAGGTATGTAAGGCTTATCCTTTTCTTTCTTTTGGCATGATCTTGTGGAACGAGCATACGGTATGTATATGATTCCAAAGAAACTTCTATTCTTAGAGCCACTAGGATGGCTAACATTCTTGACTTCCATAACTGTTTCATATGGTTCCGATGCGTATCTGTGATGTCCAAGTCCTGTCTGATATGTTTCCGGATGGCATCGAAAGATGAGTGATATGACTAAAGTTTGATCCCTAAATGTTAGCATGTTCAATTGTTCCATTGAGTCTCTGATATATTACGATATGTACATATGGTTCCAAAGGTATATTTGATTTGATCCATAACGATATCTGAAAGATACTTGATATGGTTATTGCTTTGATTTCCCAGAAATAACTCCTGAAACGCTTTTAGAAGGTTCTGTACTTCAAAAGCTCATAACTTTCGTTTACTAGTTCCAATTGACCCGAAACCTGTTTCTGGGCCTTCAGATGTCGGTAAATATATTTGTCCATCCAGTCTTGAAATTTATTTATTTATGTGCATATAGTTTCTCACTACTCTGCTCGTGCATGTGTCGTGATCTCTTCGCCGAGTCCCGGGCCGGTATATATCGTGCGCATGGTTCGCCGGGTCCCTTGCTTGAGGGTCGGGTGCCATATATGTATCCCGGAGTATGATATGTTACGGTGTTATGATGTGTTCATGGTTCGCCGAACCATGTATGTGTATATATATATATATATATATATATATATTCTGATCTTATGATGTGATATTATGATGTGTGACGGAGATTACGGAGCAAACCTTCTGGAGTATGATGTGTGTGGCGCCAAAGGCAGGGTGGCGCCACGTTCCCCGGGTCCCGTAAGGGGCCGGATACCGTTCTTGGCATGCATGATTCGTGTTTCCAGTAAGTCGTTTTTATTATTCTGCATATCGTACTTAATGTTTGTACTAACCTTTTGCACGTGCCACAGCAACATAGTATGTGTATATGGATCGGGTTTCACGTTCCGCAGCAAGTACATTTGTGGATCGGGTCGAACGTTCCTCGACACTAATACGTTATATATGTGGATCGGGTCGTACGTTCCTCGGCACTATTATGTTACATATGAATTAGTTATGTGTATATGTATATGATGACATATGATGTTGGCACGCACGGTCTGTGTTTGGAAAGTACGCATTTTGGCACTGCGGATGATCTACTCATTTTCTATACTTCTTCTGACTCATGACATAGGTATACACGATTGCATTCTGAAAAATAAGTATTTTGAGTATTCTGAAAATGTACTTACTTTTGTTCTATTTGTTTCGATTATGGTTCTGTTTTCTGTATTCCATGCTTTACATACTCAGTACATATTCCGTACTGACCCCCTTTTCTTCGGGGGCTGCGTTTCAAGCCACGCAGGTACACCCAGATGAGTAAAGGACACCGTTAGAAGATGCTTCAGCTGGATTGGCGAGCTCCACTTCCGTTCGGAGCGTTTGCCGAGTCGGAGTTTGTGTGATATGACTTCTGATCGGGGTTAGAGACTTTGCAGACAGAGTCGTGGGTATAGAGTGTCAGTTTTGTAAGCGGCTCCATCAGCCGACGTGTTTTATTGTATCATGTTACAAATCCGTTATGTTTACAGGTTTTGTTTGATTTAAGAATAACGATGAAAAAGAATATTTCTGAAGCTGTAATATGTATTTCATCTTCATTTGTTTTAAAAGTCTAAGAAGTTTATGTGTGCACTAAGGGTCTGAGGGTTCGCTCGGCCCTAAGTAAGGGTCGGGTGTCCATCACACCCTAGGGAGATTAGGGTGTGACACGAAGTGTCCTCAACATCCCATCAATAAAGTTCTAAGGGTCCTCATCCAGCTTTGACCTAAAGAATTCCGGAGGGTTCAAGAAAGTAAAGTCACAGGCTCTTGCACTAACAGCCCTATCACCTTGACCCGTACCTTGCCGCTGAGTCTGAGCGGCAACCAACTGAGTGAGCAAATAAATTGCCTCTTTCACATCTTGGCCCGAAGCATCCAGTGGAGGAGCTGTGGCTGAGGCTCCCTCATGCTCCTCTGAAGCGGGTAATGAGTGGGAGGATCTAGACGGAACCTCATTCTGGGATTCATCCCCCTCTACCACTGGTAGCGGTATTCTTTCGGCCCTCTTTTCTGCCACTGTCTTGCCCTTTTGGGCTGCTGTAGCTTTCCTCTTTATCGACATTTCTAAAATACATAGCACACGGTTAAGGAAAGAGAAATCCTTATATCATAGCTCTATCGCCCGATCTATGAAGAAAGAAGGTCATTCATTCCTAAAATGCCTGCAGCCTCCTGTTTATAAGTGTGGCGTGCAACACACCCATAAACAAGACTCAACTGGACACGTCTCGTAGACACACCCTAGGACGAAACCGCTCTGATACCACTTTTGTCACGACTCAATCGGAGAGCCATGACGGGCACCCGGAGCTAACCCACCGGGCACCTCTCATCGTACATTCACATTCATATCCAGGTGAGCCACATGGCCTATTAACAATTCTATGCCTCAATAATACCATTTTCAACAGTTAAAATACTTTTATATATCAACGTCAACAACTATGCCCATACACATATACACAAGCCGACGAGGCTAACAAAATAATATACCAAAACATGAGCCTACAAGGCAAAAGACATCTACTATACATGACTGCCTCCGAACCTCTAAAAAGAGTATGAAACTTCATCATAAGGACGGGACAGAACCCCGCCATGCCCATATATACACAAAAGAATAATACCTAAAAGTTGCAGCTCCGAATCAAATGGAGCTCCTCTATGCAGTCTCTGAACAAGCAGTCTATGGGTCAAGTCTATCTCCCTATCCACCTGCGGGCAAGACACAGCGTCCACAAATAAAAGGACGACAGTACGAATAACGTACTGAGTATGTAAAGCATGATCAACATCATAGTAGAAACGTAAGAAATAACATAAGATAGAGAGGTCATGAGAAAGTGAAGCCATTTATACCTCTAGCGTTGTTTATCGTATTTACTTACCCCCTTTCTAATGGGAACCATCCATTTCATACATCTATACTTGTAGTAGTATCATACCCGACCATAGAGGTTCGGTGTCTTACATAGCCGTCCATGATAAGGTTCGGTGTTATACGTACCTGGACCTACCAAGGCTCAGTGTTATCTGTACCTAACTGCAGTGGTGTGCGCGCGATAGATATCATACCCAGCCGTATAAGCTCGGTGTTCTTAGTAGTCATACTTTAATATATAAATATATATACGCAGGAGCACATACATGTTCTCAACATTATCATCGTCATCATCATTTTCATTATATCCTTCCTTAGAGAATCAACTATCATAGGATGGGACCAATGGTATCATGAAATTTATCAAGGATCATGAGTCTTAGCGATTCTAGGAATGAAGTAATTTGGAAGACGCTATAGAACTCTTATGAAGGTATTTAGAAATGGGACCAGGCCTTAACGAAAGAAGGGTTAGCCTTACATACCTCGTTATCTTCTTAACTACTTAACATTCACCGTCGAAGCTTGGAAAATCTACATTTAAAAGGATTCATACCTTGGCTAAGCCTTAAAGATACTCTTAAATCCAAACTAGAACAATTCATGAGTTAACGAAAATTGGGCAGCATTTCTCCTATTTCATCGATTTCCACCATATTACAAAATAACTCCCAAATAACCATAATAACGTCTACAATATCATAATCACGTAATCACATTCCATTAAGTCTTCCATATTCATTCTCACATTCAACTTACACTAACAACTTCACACCAACCCTTTGCACATATTTCATAGAACGCTTTCTCCTCATTATTACCTTCTATAACAAGATTATATCCATATCATACTAAGAATCATAACTCAAGTTAGCTTACTACCCAAAAACCTCATAAAAACTACATTTAGAACTCATCTTCTACTTTCTCCTTCTACCCAAGTTCTTCAACAACTAATCATTTTTTATAACATGAAATAAGCACGAAAACTAACCTTTTATCTCACAAGAATGAGATTTGGAGGAAGCTATCAACTTATATGAAAACCCTAGCTTCAATACCCAAAGAATTCATGAAGTTTACTAACCCTTGCAAGACTTCTAACACATGGATATCTTGATTCTTGCCTCTTGATCTTTAATCTCTCTTGGATTTTGGCTTGGATTAGTTTATGGAGTTGAAGAGAGGGTTTTTGGAGAGCTCTTCGATCTGATTTCGGAAAATAAAAAGGCCAAATGAAGTGGACTGAAATATATAAAGAGTAACTTAAAATCCCATCAGGAAATCCTGCGCCCACTTTGACGGGCCGTCAAAATTCCTACGGGCCGTCAAAATGTTCCGTAGAACTGCCCTATCAAACATGGCTCACTGTGACTGTTTTACGCTGGGAAGGTGCAATTTAACGGGCCGCAAAAAATTTTGCGGTCCGACAAAACGTTCTGCGGCCGTCAAACTGGTCCGTCAAAATTTTTTATTCGGACAATTTGTCTTAAAACACCCATAACGTTTTACTTCGATGTCACATTGACAAACGGTTTGTTGCGTTGGAAACTAGACTCGATGAACTTCAATTTGGATAAAAGATATACATCAAAACTCCTCATATTCTAGGAGATATACCTCTCCCAAGTTGGACCGAAATCCTGTCCAAATATTTTGCCAAGTTTTCCCAAAGTTCCGACAAACTCCATTCCTTAATTTGCTTGTTCTCAAACCCTTCCATAGCTTGTTTCATGGGCTTAAACCCCCATAACCATAATATGGGAACATTTAATCTCATATATCCTAGAAGGTAACTCCAGTTTCCACGATTAGGACAACTAACACCTAACGAATCTCAACAGACGAAACTACGAGGTGTAACACAACCCTCCCTCATTTGTGGGTAAGTAAAGGTGATTCCATGAAGACCGATGTCTGCTCTTACCCTCTATATTATTATTCCAAAAAAACTGTGCAAATATCCTATGCTTCTGTTTTATCATACAGTCAGGAGGGTTGACTACAGATAACAGATGTATTGGCATGCTTTGCAGCACATGTTTAATCAGAATCTCTCTTACCCAAAAGATAACATCTTGCCCTTCCACCTGTTCATTATTTTCAGTAAAATCCCATTGAAGAAATCCTTCCTGCTTCTAGTGTGAAAAATTCGACAGCCCAAATATGTAAATGGAAATGCCTTCCTGCCAATTCCAGTTACAACTTCAACAGTAACACTGATATCACCTGGGACATTTTGACGCATATACACAGTACTTTTTTTTTATTAATCTTCTGCCCTGACACCTTTTCATACTTCTGTAACACCTTTATAAGCAGTTGTAAGAATAGTACATTTGCTGATGAAAAAACAATCATGTCATCAGCATATGCTAGATGATTTGCCCTGGGGCTCCATTTCGGCATCCCAAATCTCTCGAACTGATTTATTTTATGCAAAGCATTTAAATTCCTTGAGAGAACTGCTGAGATTAATATGAACAAAGTGTGAGACAAAGGGTCCCCTTGTTTTACTCCCCTGGATGACTGAAAGAAACCATTTTGTTGCCCACTTATCAGCACTGAATACCAGTTGTTGCTCATAATCCTAAAAACCATATCAATCAGTCTTTCTTTGAATCCCAACTTCCTTAACACTTTGGTTAAAAACAACCAGGATACCCTATCATATGCCTTAGCCATATCCAATTCCATTACCACATTAGCATCCTTGGTTCTTAATTTGATGTCAGCTATAATTTCCTAAGTAAGTAAGATATTTTCCACTATACTCCTCTTTTTTACAAAACCAACTTGATTTAAAGAGACAATATCTGTCAATCTCTTCACCAATCTCTCATGGATCAATCTGGAAAAAATCTTATTCACAAAATTGCTCAAACTAATTGGTCTCATATTAGAGAATGTTGTGACAACATCTTTTTTTGGTAACAATACCAAATTAGTATGAGTAATGAATCTTGGTAATTCAGCTCCACGGAAAAAAGCCCTTATCATATTAACAATATCCTCCTTGATGATATCCCAACAAGACTGATAAAACAACCCTATAAAACCATCTGGACCTCCTGCACTCTCTCCATTCAGACTGAATACAATGAATTTGATCTCTTCTTCAGTTAGCATATCCTCCAACTCAGAATTCATATCTTCAGTAATAAGTTGTGGGACATGATCAAACATTTCAAAGTCATTAGGATCCTCCTCCTTAGTGAACTGGTCTCTATAAAATCTAATAGCTTCTTCCACTATTTCTTCCTTTTCTTCAAGCCAGTTTCTTGTCTGATCCTGAATCCTCTTTAGTTGTAATCTCTTCCTTCTTCCCTGTACACAGGCATGAAAAAACCTAGTATTTCTGTCTCTATCTTGAAACCACTGCATCCCAGCCTTTTGTTTCCAGAATTCTTCTTCCAAATGTAAAAATCTATTCAGTTCTGCCTGAACTCTTTGAAGATTTTCCCTGTTGATAGGAGATGGATCTATTTCAAGTTTCCCTTCATGCACTTTTATAACATCCTCCAGTGTTTCAATCTCTTTAAAAATGTTACCGAAAGTAACTTTGCTCCACTGTGTTAATCCAGTCTTCATTTTTTTCAATTTATGGTGAAAAATAGTGAATGGATTTACCATTAAATCTACAGTCCATAAATCTTTCACTGCATCCAGAAAACTGTCCTGTTTGACCCAAAAATTCAAAAACATAAACGGTTTTTTAATATGTTCAGTATTCCCTGAGTATGATATAGCAGAGGAGCATGATCAGACCCTGTTCTGATTAAATGAGTGATATCAATTCCCGGAAACTTATCCTGCAAAGCTTGATTACCCAAACATCTATCTAGCCTTTTGAATATGCAATTTTCACCACTCTGCCCATTCCACCAAGTATAAGTGCTTCTTTTATATCCCAAATCCTCCATATCACAGTTCTGTATGCAACTTCTAAAGTCTTGAATTTCATTTATTGAAACTAGCAATCCCCCATATTTTCAGCATCAGTTACAATAGTGTTAAAATCTCCACCTATTAACCAAGGCTGCTGCATTGTGATAGCCATATCTTTAAGTGATTCCCATAGTTCCATTCTCTCCCCTTGAGTACATTTAGCATAAACCAAAGTAACCACCATTTCCTCCTGATTCCTAATTACTTTTAGTGTCAGACTCAACTGTTGTGGATGATCAATCATAACAGATACTTCAAAAATATCATCTATAAAGGCCCATATCTTTCCCGATACATTAACCATAGCATGATGTAAACCTACCCTTCTTCTATACTCTCCAATTTTGCCAGCATCTTGAAAAGGTTCCATCAACCCCACAAAACCAAATTGGTATTTTTTATGCATCTTTATCAATCTTGTAAAAGTTTCCATTGTGTTAACAGATCTAATACTCCAAATAAGGGCATTCATTAAGGATTATTAGATTTACTCAAAGTCCTTCTAGTTTGAACCCCCCCCCCCTCTCCAATAGGTAAGCTACTATCCTTTGTTACTTTCTTTTTTCCCCTGCCCATGCTTTTTTCAATCAATCTGGGAGAGACATCTCCAGCTCTAGACACTGCCTTTAGATTTTTCTCCAAGGAATGAGAATCCAAGTCTTTGTTTCCTGTAACCCCATGCAATTTAGTACCAATTCCAGTAGGAACAAGTTGTCCATTCTTTACATCACTACTGCTTTGTTGTGCATTCATCTCTATGCTTATATTTCCTTGCTTATATGTCTGCTCTATATGCTTTATCTTTCTTGAACATGCTCCTTGATCATCTCCCTGATTTATGTCTTGTATCTGCATTCCCTTTTTTGCCTTCTCTTCTGCTTCTTTCCCTGTACCATTTGGAATGCTACATGCTACCTCTGCATATTCCTCTTGCACTTCTCCCTTCTCTACTTGATGATTATTCAGAGTATGTTTCTCCTTTTCAGCACATTGTGACCCTGTTGTTCCTTTTCACGAATGCGGTATGCTTCGTGCGTCGAGCTGCCTTTTAGTAGTTAATTTATTTTTTAGTTTTCTATTTTTAAATAGTCCTTGAATCTTTCTTAATTAGATGAAAGTTTAAATAACATTAGTAATATATACTAATTAACTATATGATACATCAAAATATATAAGTATCTACTTTAAATAAATCATATTTATGAATTACCTCAAAAGTAATTTATTAAAAACAAGTGTTTTCTTCTTCATATAAAAAAGTGATATTATCTAAATTTACTATTACTTATCTGATCTTTTTATAAATTTACTAATGATTTTTTGGACTGCGTGCAGGCACCCTAAATGTAATTCGTTTATGAGATACTGTACTTCTTGTTAAAGATCAAGATCATGATAGTGATCATAATAAGGCTAATAGTGACCATGATAATGATAAGGGATGAGATGAGAGTCGAGAGTAGTAGTTGTATTAGGATTGTACTTGTGTATTGTGATAAGGTTAGAACTCGTAGAGATAACAGTTGTATATCATGTATATCACATCTGTAATTTTCTCCTATAAATTGGAACTGCATGTACTCGACTTCATAATCAATAATACAAACCTTCTCTTCATTATTTGCTTAAGATTTCTACATGGTATCATAGCATTTAAGCTCTTCTCGCTGTTTAAGTTATCGAATCTTAAAAACTCCCTCTTTTAAACCACCAGAAATGGCTCCTACAACACCTGCTACCAATACTCTCTCAACCTCTTCTCAACACCATCTTATTGCCTCATGTTCTATCAAGCTTAATCCAACAAACTGCCTAATTTGGAAGACACAGAAGCTGCAACTTATTCAAATGATGAGACTGACCTATCTCATCAAATAAGTTGCAATCACACCATCTGTGAAGGCTGGAAAAATCATTGAAACCAGTGCTGAAACAGCTAGTGAAACCAGTTCTGGGAAGGTTGTTGAGGAGAGTAGAAATGAAGATGATTGGAAGGAGAAGGATGTGTTACTTAGAAGTTGGATCTCAGGAACCTTAACAGAAGAAAGCATGTACCTCATAGTAGGTTGCTCCACTGCTAAGAAGATGTAAGAATGCTTGGAAAAAGCATACCTTCAAGCAACTAAGGACAAAGAATTCCAACTTAAACAACAACTTCAAAATGTTAAGTTGGGAAATAAGAAGATTGATGAGTACATCAAATAATTTAAAGGCATCTATGATGGACTTGCAGCCGTACACAAGCCTGTTGATGAAGATAGTAAAGTAATCAACTTTGCTAGAGGATTAGGCCTCAAATACAAGACTTTCAGAACTGTCATGTTGGGTAAGGCACCTTATCATACTCTAAATCAGTTTGTCAATGCACTCAGAGGCTTTGACATGAGAGAGGATGAAGAAGAATTGTCTCAACAAAATCTTAACATGGAATTCTCTGCACAAAGAGGGACAGGAAGAGGAAACTATTCCCAAAAAGGCAAAGGAAATAACAACTTTAACTCAAAAGGAAGAGGTTTCAAGCCTGCTGGTCAAGGAAACAACAATCGAAACAATCAAGGTGGGAATCAGAATAAAGGAAAAGATGTGTCTAAAGCATGCCAAATTTGTGGAAGAAACAATCATACTGCCCTAAAGTGTTTCTATAGGTGGGATTACTCATATCAGGCTGTAGATGAGTTGCCACAGGCATTGGTTGTTGTTAACTTTCAAAACTCATCTACTAAGGATGACACTATATATGTTGATTTTGCAGCTACTAGTCATATGATGAACTCATCAGGTAATCTGCTTGACCTCAAACCTTACAATAGATCTGATAAAATCATCATTGGAAATGGTTCTAAGTTGAATATCACTCATGTTGGAAACACAACTAAATCAGGATTAAAATTAAAGGAAGTTCTTGTGGTGCCTAAGATTACTAAGAATCTGCTTTCAGTTAGTAAGATTGCAAAGGATAACTTTTGTACCCTTGAATTTGACGAGTCTGATTTTGTTGTAAAGGAAAAGACGACAAGGAATCTAGTGGAAAAAGGAACTAAGAAAGATGGAATTTATCCTTTGGAGGATAACAACCTTTATGCCTTGACTGCATCACAAGACTAGAGAATTCTGACAGCATTTGGCATAGTAGATTAGAACATCCTAGTTTAAAGTATTTACAAGTTTTGAGCAGAAATAGTTGCATAAATGTTAGTAGCTGGAATAAAATGCCTACTGTTTGTTCTAGTTGTCAGTTGGGAAAAGTTTGTAAACTGCCATTTGCATTGAGGAATAAAATTGAGAAAGAACCATTACCGAAAATTCATTGTGATCTCCGAGGTCCTGCTCCTATTAAATCATCTCAACATATGAGATATTATGTGGTTTTTGTTGATGACAACACAAGATACACTTGGATATATCCTTTGAGAAAGAAATCAGAATTTTTTGAAACATTTGTTAAGTTTCAGAAAATGGTAGAAAGACAGTGATCAAAAGTGATCAAAATTTTCCGGTATGCTGGAGGTGGAGAGTTTATCAAAATTGAATTCATTAAGCATTTAGAAGATTGTGGAATTATCAGACTTATATCTTGTCCAAATACACCAGAACAAAATGGTGTCTTTGAAAGAAAACATAGACACATAGTAGAAACTGGCCTAACCTTGTTGTTTCATGCCACACTACCTCGATTCTTGTGGGTTGAAGCCTTTCTAACTGCTATGTTTCTCATAAATAGATTCCTTCATCAGTATTAAAGATGGAAACTCCTTTTGTCAAGTTATATGGTGCGCAACCAAACTACAACAGCCTAAAGGTGTTTGGATGTAGGTGTTTTCCTTATCTCAAAGGTAGTAGCAATGCTAAGTTTTCTCCCAAGACTTATTGTTGTGTATTCATAGGATATAGTAGTCTACACAAAGGCTACAGATGCTATCATCCTCCTACAAGAAGGGTCTATGTTTCCAGACATGTGATATTTGATGAGTGCATTTTGCCTTATGTGCACTCAGACCAACCTCAGGCAGATACTAAAACTTCAACTCACTTGGCTACTTTTGTTGAGTTTTTTTCTCAACTGCAGGCTCAAAACACATGTGTTGCATCTTCAAAGGAAGTGTTGGAGTCACATGAAGGTGTGAAAGCTGATAAAACTGATAAAGTTGATGAAGTAGTTTCCTCAGGAGATGAAGTGACTGCACCATGTGGAATAACATGTGGGGTTGAAGATGAACCAGTTGTTGCTGCTCAAGGTGTTCCAAGTCCTACACCAGGTCCAACTGTTGCAGCTCATGATCATCATAATTCAGAGGAAGTAGACAGTTCTAATGAATCAAATAAAGCATCACATCAGAATCTGATCTCAGCATATGACCCTCAAGGTATAAACATGGAAGTGGACATCTCAAAATGGTTCAATATTGAGGAAAACAACAACCATTAGGAGGAAGATACAACAACTGAAGTAATTGAAGGAGAGCCTAGTCAAAGTGGAGCAATTCAAGATCAGTTTGCCTCAACATCATATGGACACCATATGGTAACAAGATATAGAGCAAAAATGGTGCCTATAACTCACATTTCTCTTATTGTAGACAAATAGGAGATATAGACAGAGCCAAGGAATGTGAATGAAGCATCAGGACACCACATTGGCTTGCAGCAATGCAGGAAGAGATTCAAGCTTTCTACACCAACAAAACTTGGATCTTAGTACCTAAGACTGCTGATATGAACACAGTAGGTTCAAAATGGGTGTTCAAGACAAAGCTAAAGGCAGATAGAACCATACAACGGTACAAAGCAAGGCTAGTTGCAAGAGGTTTCTCTCAACTTGAAGGAATTGACTTTGAAGAGACTTTTAGTCCAGTGGTGAAGGCTACAACTATTAGAGTGGTGTTGTCAGTTGCTATAAGTTTAAGATAGAAAATCAGGCAGCTTGATGTAAAGAATGTATTTTTTGCATGGAAACTTGCAAGAACATGTCCATATGAGTCAACCACTGGGTTTCGTTGATCCTAGACATCTAACTCATGCGTGTTTACTTAAGAAAGCTTTGTATGGTCTCAAACAGGAACCTAGAGCTTGGTTTGACAAGTTTAGTATGCATTTACTTCACATTGGTTTTAATTGTAGTAAGGCAGATTCTTCTTTGTTTACTTTGCATAACAAGAAGGGCACAATTCTACTTTTACTATATGTGGATGACATAATTGTTACAGGAAGTAATACTGAACAGGTGTCAGAAGTTGTTACAAGTCTAGGAATGGAGTTTGCAATGAAAGACCTTAGACCACTGCATTTTTTCTTGAAGACCCTATTCATAAGATCCATGAAAGCAGCTGGCGCATTTGTCAACCCAAATGACATAACAAGAAATTCAAATTGGCCATAACGGGTTCTGAAAGCGGTCTTCGGAATATCAACATCCTTAACCCTTAACTGATGATAGCCTGATCTGAGATCAATCTTGGAATAACATTGGGTGCCCTGTAGTTGATCAAATAAGTCGTCTATTCTAGGAAGAGGGTACCTGTTCTTAATAGTAACCTTGTTCAGCTGACGGTAGTCTATACACATACGTAAGGAACCATCCTTCTTTCGGACAAATAAGACTGGCGCACCCCAAAGCGAAACACTGGGCCTAATAAACCCCTTATCAAGAAGATCTTTCAACTGGGCTTTTAACTCTTTTAACTCTGTTGGAGCCATTCTATATGGCGGAATAGATATCGGCTGAGTATCGGGAAGTAGATCAATTCCAAATTCAATCTCCCTGTCAGGAGGGACTCCTGGAAGATCTTCGGGAAAGACCTCTGGAAATTCATTTACAACTGGGACGGACTGAAGAGTTGGAGTCTGGGAATTTGAGTCCTTGACTCGAACTAGGTGGTAGATATAA